>NW_026893745.1:0-300000 GCF_032452875.1 Bos javanicus | reverse complement strand
GCTATCATGCACTGATCACGTGGCTATCATGCACTGATCACGTGGCTGATCATGCACTGATCACGTGACTGATCATGCACTGATCACGTGGCTATCATGCACTGATCACGTGGCTGATCATGCACTGATCACGTAGCTACCATGCACTGATCACGTGACTGATCATGCACTGATCACGTGACTGATCATGCACTGATCACGTGACTGATCATGCACTGATCACGTGGCTATCATGCACTGATCACGTGGCTGATCATGCACTGATCACGTGGCTACCATGTACTGATCACGTGACTGATCATGCACTGATCACGTAACTGATCATGCACTGATCACGTGGCTTATCATGCACTGATCATGTGACTGATCATGCGCTGATCATGTTTGGTATCATACACTGATCATGTGCCTCTGGAGGCAATGAACAAAGAGCTGAGTAGGCACGAATCAGTCAGCAGGCTATAATCATGGAACTCAGCTCTGAGAAATCATGCTGCTCAGCTGGCAATAATCAAGCAGATGAGCAGGCAGGAATTATGCAGCACAGCTGGCAATTGTCAAGCAGATGACAGGCAGGAATCGTGCAGCTCAGCTGGCAATTGTCAAGCAGATGAGCAGACAGTAATCACGCAGCTCAGCAGGCCCTGATCACGTGACTGAGCATGCACTGTTCACGTGGCTGATCACACACTGATCACGTGACTGATCATGCACTGATCACGTGACTGATCATGCACTGATCACGTGGCTGATCATGCACTGATCACGTGGCTGATCATGCACTGATCACGGGACTGATCATGCACTGATCACGGGCTATCATGCACTGATCACATGACTGACATGCACTGATCACGTGGCTGATCATGCACTGATCACGTGACTGATCATGCACTGATCACGTGACTGATCATGCACTGATCACGTGGCTGATCATGCACTGATCACGTGGCTATCATGCACTGCTCACGTGGCTGATCATGCAATGATCACGTAGCTACCATGTACTGGTCACGTGACTGATCATGCACTGATCACGTAATTGATCATGCACTGATCACGTGGCTGATCATGCACTGATCACGTGGCTGATCATGCACTGATCACGTGACTGATCATGCACTGATCACGTGACTGATCATGCACTGATCACGTGGCTATCATGCACTGATCACGTGGCTGGACATGCACTGATCACGTGCCTGATCATGCACTGATCACGTGGCTGATCATGCACTGATCACGTGACTGATCATGCACTGATCACGTGACTGATCATGCACTGATCACGTGGCTATCATGCACTGATCACGTGGCTGATCATGCACTGATCACGTAGCTTCATGTACTGATCACGTGACTGATCATGCACTGATCACGTAACTGATCATGCACTGATCACGTGGCTGATCATGCACTGATCACGTGGCTGATCATGCACTGATCACGTGACTGATCATGCACTGATCACGTGACTATCATGCACTGATCACGTGGCTATCATGCACTGATCACGTGGATATCATGCACTGATCACGTGGCTGATCATGCACTGATCACGTGACTGATCATGCACTGATCACGTGGCTGATCATGCACTGATCACGTGGCTATCATGCACTGATCACGTGGCTGATCATGCACTGATCACGTAGCTGCATGCACTGATCACGTGACTGATCATGCACTGATCACGTGACTGATCATGCACTGATCACGTGGCTATCATGCACTGATCACGTGGCTGATCATGCACTGATCACGTGACTGATCATGCACTGATCACGTGGCTATCATGCACTGATCACGTGGCTGATCATGCACTGATCACGTGGCTGATCATGCACTGTCACGTGACTGATCATGCACTGATCACGTGGCACTCATGCACTGATCACGTGGCTGATCATGCACTGATCACGTAACTGATCATGCACTGATCACGTGGCTATCATGCACTGATCACGTGGCTGATCATGCAATGATCACGTGGCTACCATGCACTGGTCACGTGACTGATCATGCACTGATCACGTAACTGATCATGCACTGATCACGTGACTGATCATGCACTGATCACGTGACTGATCATGCACTGATCACGTGGCTATCATGCACTGATCACGTGGCTGATCATGCACTGATCACGTAGCAACCATGCACTGATCACGTGACTGATCATGCACTGATCACGTAATGATCATGCACTGATCACGTGACTGATCATGCACTGATCACGTGGCTGATCATGCACTGATCACGTGACTGATCATGCACTGATCACGTGGCTATCATGCACTGATCACGTGGCTATCATGCACTGATCACGTGGCTGATCATGCACTGATCACGTGACTGATCATGCACTGATCACGTGGCTATCATGCACTGATCACGTGGCTGATCATGCACTGATCACGTGGCTGATCATGCACTGTCACGTGACTATCATGCACTGATCACGTGGCACTCATGCACTGATCACGTGGCTGATCATGCACTGATCACGTAACTGATCATGCACTGATCACGTGGCTATCATGCACTGATCACGTGACTGATCATGCACTGATCACGTGGCTATCATGCACTGATCACGTGGCTGATCATGCACTGATCACGTGGCTATCATGCACTGATCACGTGGCTGATCATGCACTGATCACGTGACTGATCATGCACTGATCACGTGGCTATCATGCACTGATCACGTGGCTGATCATGCACTGATCACGTGGCTGATCATGCACTGATCACGTGACTGATCATGCACTGATCACGTAATTGATCATGCACTGATCACGTGGCTGATCATGCACTGATCACGTGGCTGATCACACACTGATCACGTGACTGATCATGCACTGATCACGTGACTGATCATGCACTGATCACGTGGCTATCATGCACTGATCACGTGGCTATCATGCACTGATCACGTGACTGATCACACACTGATCACGTGACTGATCATGCACTGATCACGTGACTGATCATGCACTGATCACGTGGCTGATCATGCACTGATCACGTGGCTATCATGCACTGATCACGTGGCTGATCATGCATGATCACGCAGCTACCATGCACTGATCACGTGACTGATCATGCACTGATCACGTGACTGATCATGCACTGATCACGTGGCTATCATGCACTGATCACGTGGCTGATCATGCACTGATCACGTAGCTACCATGCACTGATCACGTGACTGATCATGCACTGATCACGTGACTGATCATGCACTGATCACGTAACTGATCATGCACTGATCACGTGGCTGATCATGCACTGATCACGTGGCTGATCATGCACTGATCACGTGACTGATCATGCACTGATCACGTGGCTATCATGCACTGATCACGTGGCTGATCATGCACTGATCACGTGCCTGATCATGCACTGATCACATGACTGATCATGCACTGATCACGTGACTGATCATGCACTGATCACGTGGCTATCATGCACTACTCACGTGGCTGATCATGCAATGATCATGTAGCTACCATGTACAGGTCACGTGACTGATCATACACCCATCAGGTGACTGATCATGCACTGATCACGTGGCTGATCATGCACTGATCACTGACTGATCATGCACTGATCACGTGACTGATCATGCACTGATCACGTGGCTATCATGCACTGATCACGTGGCTGATCATGCACTGATCACGTGGCTGATCATGCACTGATACCGTGACTGAGCATGGACTGATCACATGACTATCATGTAGTGATCAGGTGACTTAATGGCTCTGATCATGTGACTGATCATGCGCTGATCATGTTTGCTATCATACACTGATCATTTGCCTCTGGAGGCAATGAACAAAGAGCTGAGTAGGCACGAATCAAACAGTCAGCAGGCAATAATCATGGAACTCAGGTGTGAGGAATCATGCTGCTCAGCTGGCAATAATCAAGCAGCTGAGCAGGCAGGAATTACGCAGCACAGCTGGCAATTGTCAGGCAGATGACAGGCAAGAATCATGCAGCCCAACTGGCAATTTTCAAGCAGATGAGCAGACAGTAATCACGCAGCTCAGGAGGCCCTGATCACGTGACTGAGCATGCACTGTTCACGTGGCTGATCATGCACTGATCACGTGATGATCATGCACTGATCACGTGGATATCATGCACTGATCACGTGGCTGATCATACACTGTTCACGTGTTTGACCATGCACTGATCACGTGGCTGATCATACACTGCTCAGGTAACTGATCATGCACTGATCACGTGGCTATCATGCACTGATCACGTGGCTGAACATGCACTGTTCACGTGGCTGATCACACACCTGTCACGTGACATATCATGCACTGATCACGTGGCACTCATGCACTGATCACGTGGCTGATCATACTCTGCTCACGTAACTGATCATGCACACATCACGTGGCTATCATGCACTGATCACGTGGCTGATCACACATGATCACGTGACTGATCATGCACTGATCACGTGGCTGATCATGCACTGATCACGTGGCTGATCATGCACTGATCACGTGGCTGATCATGCACTGATCACGTGGCTGATCATGCACTGATCACGTGACTGATCATGCACTGATCACGTGGCTGATCATGCACTGATCACGTGGCTGATCATGCACTGATCACGTGGCTATCATGCACTGATCACGTGGCTGATCACACACGTGTCACGTGACTGATCATGCACTGATCACGTGGCTATCATGCACTGATCACGTGGCTATCATGCACTGATCACGTGGATATCATGCACTGATCACGTGGCTGATCACACACGATCACGTGACTGATCATGCACTGATCACGTGGCTATCATGCACTGATCACGTGGCTATCATGCACTGATCACGTGGCTGATCATGCAATGATCACGTAGCTACCATGCACTGATCACGTGACTGATCATGCACTGATCACGTGATTGATCATGCACTGATCACGTGGCTTATCATGCACTGATCATGTGACTGATCATGTGCTGATCATGTTTGGTGTCATACACTGATCATGTGCCTCTGGAGGCAATGAACATAGAGCTGAGTAGGCACGAATCAGTCAGCAGGCTATAATCATGGAACTCAGCTCTGAGAAATCATGCTGCTCAGCTGGCAATAATCAAGTAGATGAGCAGGCAGGAATTACGCAGCACAGGTGGCAATTGTCAAGCAGATGACAGGCAGGAATCGTGCAGCTCAGCTGGCAATTGTCAAGCAGATGAGCAGACAGTAATCACGCAGCTCAGCAGGCCCTGATCACGTGACTGAGCATGCACTGTTCACGTGGCTGATCACACACTGATCACGTGACTGATCATGCACTGATCACGTGACTGATCATGCACTGATCACGTAGCTATCATGCACTGATCACGTGGCTGATCATGCACTGATCACGGGACTGATCATGCACTGATCACTGGCTATCATGCACTGATACATGACTGATCATGCACTGATCACGTGGCTGATCATGCACTGATCACGTGACTGATCATGCACTGATCACGTGACTGATCATGCACTGATCACGTGGCTGATCATGCACTGATCACGTGGCTATCATGCACTGATCACGTGGCTGATCATGCACTGATCACGTGACTGATCATGCACTGATCACGTGGCTATCATGCACTGATCACGTGGCTGATCATGCATGATCACGCAGCTACCATGTACTGGTCACATGACTGATCATGCACTGATCACGTGACTGATCATGCACTGATCACGTGGCTATCATGCACTACTCACGTGGCTGATCATGCAATGATCATGTAGCTACCATGTACAGGTCACGTGAATGATCATACACCCATCAGGTGACTGATCATGCACTGATCACGTGGCTATCATGCACTGATCACGTGACTGATCATGCACTGATCACGTCTATATCATGCACTGATCACATGACTGCCCATGCACTGATCACGTGGATGATCATACACTGATCATGTGACAGATCATGCACTGATCACGTGGCTGATCATGCACTGATACCGTGACTGAGCATGGACTGATCACATGACTATCATGTAGTGATCACGTGACTTAATGGCGCTGATCATGTGACTGATCATGCGCTGATCATGTTTGCTATCATACACTGATCATGTGCCTCTGGAGGCAATAAACAAAGAGCTGAGTAGGCACGAATCAAACAGTCAGCAGGCAATAATCATGGAACTCAGGTGTGAGGAATCATGCTGCTCAGCTGGCAATAATCAAGCAGCTGAGCAGGCAGGAATTACGCAGCACAGCTGACAATTGTCAAGCAGATGACAGGCAGGAATCGTGCAGCTCAGCTGGCAATTGTCAAGCAGATGAGCAGACAGTAATCACGCAGCTCAGCAGGCCCTGATCACGTGACTGAGCATGCACTGTTCACGTGGCTGATCATACACTGATCACGTGATTGATCATGCACTGATCACTTGGATATCATGCACTGATCACGTGGCTGATCATACACTGTTCACGTGTCTGACCATGCACTGATCACGTGGCTGATCATACACTGCTCACGTAACTGATCATGCACTGATCACGTGGCTATCATGCACTGATCACGTGGCTGATCATGCACTGATCACGTGGCTGATCACACACTGTCACGTGACTATCATGCACTGATCACGTGACTGATCATGCACTGATCACGTGGCTGATCATGCACTGATCACGTGGCTGATCACACACTGATCACGTGACTGATCATGCACTGATCACGTGGCTGATCATGCACTGATCACGTGGCTATCATGCACTGATCACGTGATGATCATGCACTGATCACGTGGCTGATCATGCACTGATCACGTGACTGATCATGCACTGATCACGTGGCTGATCATGCACTGATCACGTGGCTATCATGCACTGATCACGTGGCTGATCATGCAATGATCACGTAGCTACCATGCACTGGTCACGTGACTGATCATACACTGATCACGTAATTGATCATGCACTGATCACGTGACTGATCATGCACTGATCACGTGACTGATCATGCACTGATCACGTGGCTATCATGCACTGATCACGTGGCTGATCATGCACTGATCACGCAGCTACCATGCACTGATCACGTGACTGATCATGCACTGATCACGTAATTGATCATGCACTGATCACGTGGCTTATCATGCACTGATCATGTGACTGATCATGCACTGATCATGTTTGGTGTCACACACTGATCATGTGCCTCTGGAGGCAATGAACATAGAGCTGAGTAGGCAGGAATCAGTCAGCAGGCTATAATCATGGAACTCACCTCTGAGAAATCATGCTGCTCAGCTGGCAATAATCAAGTAGATGATCAGGCAGGAATTACGCAGCACAGGTGGCAATTGTCAAGCAGCTGACAGGCAGGAATCATGCAGCTCAGCTGGCAATTGTCAAGCAGATGAGCAGACAGTAATCACGCAGCTCAGCATGCACTGATCACGTGACTGATCATGCACTGATCACGTGGCTGATCACACACTGATCACGTGACTGATCATGCACTGATCACGTGACTGATCATGCACTGATCACGTGGCTATCATGCACTGATCACTTGGCTGACATGCACTGATCACGTGCCTGATCATGCACTGATCACGTGGCTGATCATGCACTGATCACGTGACTGATCATGCACTGATCACGTGACTGATCATGCACTGATCACGTGGCTATCATGCACTGCTCACGTGGCTGATCATGCATGATCACGCAGCTACCATGTACTGGTCACATGACTGATCATGCACTGATCACGTGACTGATCATGCACTGATCACGTGGCTATCATGCACTACTCACGTGGCTGATCATGCAATGATCATGTAGCTACCATGTACAGGTCACGTGACTGATCATACACCCATCAGGGGACGGATCATGCACTGATCACGTGGCTATCATGCACTGATCACGTGACTGATCATGCACTGATCACGTGCCTGATCATGCACTGATCACGTGACTGATCATGCACTGATCACGTGGCTGATCATGCACTGATCACGTGACTGATCATGCACTGATCACGTGGCTGATCATGCACTGATACCGTGACTGAGCATGGACTGATCACATGACTATCATGTAGTGATCACGTGACTTAATGGCGCTGATCATGTGACTGATCATGCGCTGATCATGTTTGCTATCATACACTGATCATGTGCCTCTGGAGGCAATAAACAAAGAGCTGAGTAGGCACGAATCAAACAGTCAGCAGGCAATAATCATGGAACTCAGCTGTGAGGAATCATGCTGCTCAGCTGGCAATAATCAAGCAGCTGAGCAGGCAGGAATTACGCAGCACAGCTGGCAATTGTCAAGCAGATGACAGGCAGGAATCGTGCAGCTCAGCTGGCAATTGTCAAGCAGATGAGCAGACAGTAATCACGCAGCTCAGCAGGCCCTGATCACGTGACTGAGCATGCACTGTTCACGTGGCTGATCAAACACTGATCATGTGATTGATCATGCACTGATCACTTGGATATCATGCACTGATCACGTGGCTGATCATACACTGTTCACGTGTCTGACCATGCACTGATCACGTGGCTGATCATACACTGCTCACGTAACTGATCATGCACTGATCACGTGGCTATCATGCACTGAATACGTGGCTGAACATGCACTGTTCACGTGGCTGATCACACACCTGTCACGTGACATATCATGCACTGATCACGTGGCACTCATGCACTGATCACGTGGCTGATCATACTCTGCTCACGTAACTCATCATGCACACATCACGTGGCTATCATGCACTGCTCACGTGGCTCGTCATGGAATGATCACGTAGCTACCATATACTGGTCACGTGACTGATCATGCACAGATGACGTAAATGATCATGCACTGTTCACGTGACTGATCATGTACTGATCACGTGACTGATCATGCACTGATCACGTGGCTGATCATGCACTGATCACGTGGCTGATCATGCACTGATCACGTGGCTGATCATGCACTGATCACGTGACTGATCATGCACTGATCACGTGACTGATCATGCACTGATCACGTGGCTATCATGCACTGATCACGTGGCTGATCATACACTGATCACGTAACTGATCATGCACTGATCACGTGGCTATCATGCACTGATCACGTGGCTGATCATGCACTGATCACGTGACTATCATGCACTGATCACGTGACTGATCATGCACTGATCACGTGACTGATCATGCACTGATCACGTGGCTGATCATGCACTGATCACGTGGCTATCATGCACTGATCACGTGGCTATCATGCACTGATCACGTGGCTATCATGCACTGATCACGTGGTATCATGCACTGATCACGTGGCTGATCATGCACTGATCACGTGGCTGATCATGCACTGATCACGTGGCTGATCATGCACTGATCACGTGACTGATCATGCACTGATCACGTGACTGATCATGCACTGATCACGTGGCTATCATGCACTGATCACGTGGCTATCATGCACTGATCACGTGACTGATCATGCACTGATCACGTGACTGATCATGCACTGATCACGTGGATGATCATGCACTGATCACGTGACTGATCATGCACTGATCACGTGACTGATCATGCACTGATCACGTGGCTATCATGCACTGATCACGTGGCTGATCATGCACTGATCACGTGACTGATCATGCACTGATCACGTGAGGATCATGCACTGATCACGTGGCTATCATGCACTGATCACGTGGCTATCATGCACTGATCACGTGGCTGATCATGCACTGATCACGTGACTGATCATGCACTGATCACGTGGCTATCATGCACTGATCACGTGGCTATCATGCACTGATCACGTGGCTGATCATGCACTGATCACGGACTGATCATGCACTGATCACGTGGCTATCATGCACTGATCACGTGGCTGATCATGCAATGATCACGTAGCTACATGCACTGATCACGTGACTGATCATGCACTGATCACGTGACTGATCATGCACTGATCACGTGGCTGATCATGCACTGATCACGTGACTGATCATGCACTGATCACGTGACTGATCATGCACTGATCACGTGGCTATCATGCACTGATCACGTGGCTGATCATGCACTGATCACGTGACTGATCATGCACTGATCACGTGACTGATCATGCACTGATCACGTGGCTATCATGCACTGATCACGTGGCTATCATGCACTGATCACGTGGCTGATCATGCACTGATCACGTGACTGATCATGCACTGATCACGTGTGATCATGCACTGATCACGTGGCTATCATGCACTGATCACGTGGCTGATCATGCATGATCACGTAGCTATCATGCACTGATCACGTGACTGATCATGCACTGATCACGTAATTGATCATGCACTGATCACGTGACTGATCATGCACTGATCACGTGGCTATCATGCACTGATCACGTGGCTGATCATGCACTGATCACGTAGCTACCATGCACTGATCACGTGACTGATCATGCACTGATCACGTGGCTGATCATGCACTGATCACGTGACTGATCATGCACTGATCACGTGACTGATCATGCACTGATCACGTGGCTATCATGCACTGATCACGTGGCTGATCATGCACTGATCACGTGACTGATCATGCACTGATCACGTGACTGATCATGCACTGATCACGTGGCTATCATGCACTGATCACGTGGCTGATCATGCACTGATCACGTAGCTACCATGCACTGTCACGTGAGTGATCATGCACTGATCACGTAATTGATCATGCACTGATCACGTGACTGATCATGCACTGATCACGTGACTGATCATGCACTGATCACGTGGCTATCATGCACTGATCACGTGGCTGATCATGCAATGATCACGTAGCTACCATGTACTGGTCACGTGACTGATCATGCACTGATCACGTAATTGATCATGCACTGATCACGTGGCTGATCATGCACTGATCACGTGACTGATCATGCACTGATCACGTGACTGATCATGCACTGATCACGTGGCTATCATGCACTGATCACGTGACTGATCATGCACTGATCACGTGGCTATCATGCACTGATCACGTGACTGATCATGCACTGATCACGTGACTGATCATGCACTGATCACGTGTGATCATGCACTGATCACGTGGCTATCATGCACTGATCACGTGGCTGATCATGCACTGATCACGTAGCTATCATGCACTGATCACGTGACTGATCATGCACTGATCACGTGACTGATCATGCACTGATCACGTGACTGATCATGCACTGATCACGTGGCTATCATGCACTGATCACGTGGCTGATCATGCACTGATCACGTAGATACCATGCACTGATCACGTGACTGATCATGCACTGATCACGTGACTGATCATGCACTGATCACGTGGCTGATCATGCACTGATCACGTGACTGATCATGCACTGATCACGTGACTGATCATGCACTGATCACGTAACTGATCATGCACTGATCACGTGACTGATCATGCACTGATCACGTGACTGATCATGCACTGATCACGTGGCATCATGCACTGATCACGTGGCTGATCATGCACTGATCACGTTGCTATCATGCACTGATCACGTGACTGATCATGCACTGATCACGTGGCTATCATGCACTGATCACGTGGCTGATCATGCACTGATCACGTAGCTACTATGCACTGATCACGTGACTGATCATGCACTGATCACGTGACTGATCATGCACTGATCACGTGGCTATCATGCACTGATCACGTGGCTGATCATGCACTGATCACGTGACTGATCATGCACTGATCACGTGGCTATCATGCACTGATCACGTGGCTGATCATGCACTGATCACGTAGCTATCATGCACTGATCACGTGACTGATCATGCACTGATCACGTCTATATCATGCACTGATCACATGACTGATCATGCACTGATCACGTGGATGATCATGCACTGATCACGTGACTGATCATGCACTGATCACGTGGCTATCATGCACTGATCACGTGGCTGATCATGCACTGATCACGCAGCTATCATGCACTGATCACGTGACTGATCATGCACTGATCACGTGGCTATCATGCACTGATCACGTGGCTGATCATGCACTGATCACGTGACTGATCATGCACTGATCACGTGACTGATCATGCACTGATCACGTGGCAATCATGCACTGATCACGTGGCTGATCATGCACTGATCACGTGGCTGATCATGCACTGATCACGTGACTGATCATGCACTGATCACGTGGCTGATCATGCACTGATCACGTGACTGATCATGCACTGATCACGTGACTGATCATGCACTGATCACGTGGCTATCATGCACTGATCACGTGGCTGATCATGCACTGATCACGTGACTGATCATGCACTGATCACGTGGCTATCATGCACTGATCACGTGGCTATCATGCACTGATCACGTGGCTGATCATGCACTGATCACGTGGCTATCATGCACTGATCACGTGACTGATCATGCACTGATCACGTGGCTATCATGCACTGATCACGTGGCTGATCATGCACTGATCACGTGACTGATCATGCACTGATCACGTGGCTGATCATGCACTGATCACGTGACTGATCATGCACTGATCACGTGGCTGATCATGCACTGATCACGTGGCTGATCATGCACTGATCACGTGACTGATCATGCACTGATCACGTGGCTATCATGCACTGATCACGTGGCTGATCATGCACTGATCACGCAGCTATCATGCACTGATCACGTGACTGATCATGCACTGATCACGTAATTGATCATGCACTGATCACGTGGCTGATCATGCACTGATCACGTGACTGATCATGCACTGATCACGTGACTGATCATGCACTGATCACGTGACTGATCATGCACTGATCACGTGGCTGATCATGCACTGATCACGTGACTGATCATGCACTGATCACGTGGCTATCATGCACTGATCACGTGGCTGATCATGCACTGATCACGTGGCTGATCATGCACTGATCACGTGGCTGATCATGCACTGATCACGTAACTGATCATGCACTGATCACGTGGCTTATCATGCACTGATCACGTGGCTGATCATGCAATGATCACGTAGCTACCATGTACTGGTCACGTGACTGATCATGCACTGATCACGTGACTGATCATGCACTGATCACGTGGCTGATCATGCACTGATCACGTGACTGATCATGCACTGATCACGTGGCTATCATGCACTGATCACGTGGCTGATCATGCACTGATCACGCAGCTACCATGTACTGATCACATGACTGATCATGCACTGATCACGTGATTGATCATGCACTGATCACGTGGCTTATCATGCATTGATCATGTGACTGATCATGTGCTGATCATGTTTGGTATCATACACTGATCATGTGCCTCTGGAGGCAATGAACAAAGAGCTGAGTAGGCAGGAATCAGTCAGCAGGCAATAATCATGGAACTCAGCTGTGAGGAATCATGCTGCTCAGCTGGCAATAATCAAGCAGCTGAGCAGGCAGGAATTACGTAGCACAGGTGGCAATTGTCAAGCAGATGACAGGCAGGAATCGTGCAGCTCAGCTGGCAATTGTCAAGCAGATGAGCAGACAGTAATCACGCAGCTCAGCACGCCCTGATCACGTGACTGAGCATGCACTGTTCACGTGGCTGATCACACACTGATCACGTGACTGATCATGCACTGATCACGTGGCTATCATGCACTGATCAGGTGCTGATCATGCACTGATTTGTAATTGTATGCACTGCTCACGTGGCTGATCATGCACTGATCACGTGGCTGATCATGCACTGATCACGTGACTGATCATGCACTGATCACGTGGCTATCATGCACTGATCACGTGGCTGATCATGCACTGATCACGGACTGATCATGCACTGATCACGTGCTATCATGCACTGACACATGACTGATCATGCACTGATCACGTGGATGATCATGCACTGATCACGTGGCTATCATGCACTGATCACGTGGCTGATCATGCACTGATCACGTAGCTACCATGCACTGATCACGTGACTGATCATGCACTGATCACGTAACTGATCATGCACTGATCACGTGACTGATCATGCACTGATCACGTGGCTATCATGCACTGATCACGTGGCTGATCATGCACTGATCACGTAGCTATCATGCACTGATCACGTGACTGATCATGCACTGATCACGTGACTGATCATGCACTGATCACGTGACTGATCATGCACTGATCACGTGGCTATCATGCACTGATCACGTGGCTGATCATGCACTGATCACGTGATATCATGCACTGATCACGTGACTGATCATGCACTGATCACGTGACTGATCATGCACTGATCACGTGGCTGATCATGCACTGATCACGTGACTGATCATGCACTGATCACGTGACTGATCATGCACTGATCACGTAACTGATCATGCACTGATCACGTGACTGATCATGCACTGATCACGTGGCTGATCATGCACTGATCACGTAGCTACCATGCACTGATCACGTGACTGATCATGCACTGATCACGTAACTGATCATGCACTGATCACGTGGCTGATCATGCACTGATCACGTGACTGATCATGCACTGATCACGTGACTGATCATGCACTGATCACGTGGCTATCATGCACTGATCACGTGGCTGATCATGCACTGATCACGTAGCTACCATGCACTGATCACGTGACTGATCATGCACTGATCACGTGACTGATCATGCACTGATCACGTGGATGATCATGCACTGATCACGTGACTGATCATGCACTGATCACGTGACTGATCATGCACTGATCACGTAATTGATCATGCACTGATCACGTGACTGATCATGCACTGATCACGTGACTGATCATGCACTGATCACGTGGCATCATGCACTGATCACGTGGCTGATCATGCAATGATCACGTAGCTACCATGCACTGGTCACGTGACTGATCATGCACTGATCACGTAATTGATCATGCACTGATCACGTGACTGATCATGCACTGATCACGTGACTGATCATGCACTGATCACGTGGCATCATGCACTGATCACGTGGCTGATCATGCACTGATCACGTAGCTATCATGCACTGATCACGTGACTGATCATGCACTGATCACGTAACTGATCATGCACTGATCACGTGACTGATCATGCACTGATCACGTGGCTGATCATGCACTGATCACGTGGCTATCATGCACTGATCACGTGGCTATCATGCACTGATCACGTGGTATCATGCACTGATCACGTGGCTATCATGCACTGATCACGTGGCTGATCATGCACTGATCACGTGGCTGATCATGCACTGATCACGTAACTGATCATGCACTGATCACGTGACTGATCATGCACTGATCACGTGGCTGATCATGCACTGATCACGTGGCTATCATGCACTGATCACGTGACTGATCATGCACTGATCACGTAATTGATCATGCACTGATCACGTGGCTGATCATGCACTGATCACGTGACTGATCATGCACTGATCACGTGACTGATCATGCACTGATCACGTGGCTATCATGCACTGATCACGTGGCTGATCATGCACTGATCACGTGACTGATCATGCACTGATCACGTGAGGATCATGCACTGATCACGTGGCTATCATGCACTGATCACGTGGCTATCATGCACTGATCACGTGGCTGATCATGCACTGATCACGTGACTGATCATGCACTGATCACGTGGCTATCATGCACTGATCACGTGGATATCATGCACTGATCACGTGGCTGATCATGCACTGATCACGGACTGATCATGCACTGATCACGTGGCTATCATGCACTGATCACGTGGCTGATCATGCAATGATCACGTAGCTACATGCACTGATCACGTGACTGATCATGCACTGATCACGTGACTGATCATGCACTGATCACGTGGCTGATCATGCACTGATCACGTGACTGATCATGCACTGATCACGTGACTGATCATGCACTGATCACGTGGCTATCATGCACTGATCACGTGGCTGATCATGCACTGATCACGTGACTGATCATGCACTGATCACGTGACTGATCATGCACTGATCACGTGGCTATCATGCACTGATCACGTGGCTATCATGCACTGATCACGTGACTGTCATGCACTGATCACGTGACTGATCATGCACTGATCACGTGTGTATCATGCACTGATCACGTGGCTATCATGCACTGATCACGTGGCTGATCATGCATGATCACGTAGCTATCATGCACTGATCACGTGACTGATCATGCACTGATCACGTAATTGATCATGCACTGATCACGTGACTGATCATGCACTGATCACGTGGCTATCATGCACTGATCACGTGGCTGATCATGCACTGATCACGTAGCTATCATGCACTGATCACGTGACTGATCATGCACTGATCACGTGGCTGATCATGCACTGATCACGTGACTGATCATGCACTGATCACGTGACTGATCATGCACTGATCACGTGGCTATCATGCACTGATCACGTGGCTGATCATGCACTGATCACGTGGCTGATCATGCACTGATCACGTGACTGATCATGCACTGATCACGTGGCTATCATGCACTGATCACGTGGCTGATCATGCACTGATCACGTAGCTATCATGCACTATCACGTGACTGATCATGCACTGATCACGTAACTGATCATGCACTGATCACGTGACTGATCATGCACTGATCACGTGACTGATCATGCACTGATCACGTGGCTATCATGCACTGATCACGTGGCTGATCATGCAATGATCACGTAGCTACCATGTACTGGTCACGTGACTGATCATGCACTGATCACGTAATTGATCATGCACTGATCACGTGGCTGATCATGCACTGATCACGTGACTGATCATGCACTGATCACGTGACTGATCATGCACTGATCACGTGGCTATCATGCACTGATCACGTGACTGATCATGCACTGATCACGTAGCTATCATGCACTGATCACGTGACTGATCATGCACTGATCACGTGACTGATCATGCACTGATCACGTGGCTGATCATGCACTGATCACGTGACTGATCATGCACTGATCACGTGACTGATCATGCACTGATCACGTGACTGATCATGCACTGATCACGTGGCTATCATGCACTGATCACGTGGCTGATCACACACTGATCACGTGACTGATCATGCACTGATCACGTGGCTATCATGCACTGATCACGTGGCTATCATGCACTGATCACGTGGCTGATCATGCACTGATCACGTAGCTATCATGCACTGATCACGTGACTGATCATGCACTGATCACGTGGCTATCATGCACTGATCACGTGGCTGATCATGCACTGATCACGTGGCTGATCATGCACTGATCACGTGGCTGATCATGCACTGATCACGTGACTGATCATGCACTGATCACGTGACTGATCATGCACTGATCACGTGGCTGATCATGCACTGATCACGTGACTGATCATGCACTGATCACGTGGCTATCATGCACTGATCACGTGGCTGATCATGCACTGATCACGTAGCTATCATGCACTGATCACGTGACTGATCATGCACTGATCACGTAATTGATCATGCACTGATCACGTGGCTGATCATGCACTGATCACGTGACTGATCATGCACTGATCACGTGACTGATCATGCACTGATCACGTGACTGATCATGCACTGATCACGTGGCTGATCATGCACTGATCACGTGACTGATCATGCACTGATCACGTGGCTATCATGCACTGATCACGTGGCTGATCATGCACTGATCACGTGGCTGATCATGCACTGATCACGTGGCTGATCATGCACTGATCACGTGACTGATCATGCACTGATCACGTGGCTTATCATGCACTGATCACGTGGCTGATCATGCACTGATCACGTGGCTATCATGCACTGATCACGTGACTGATCATGCACTGATCACGTGGCTGATCATGCACTGATCACGTGGCTGATCATGCACTGATCACGTGACTGATCATGCACTGATCACGTGATCATGCACTGATCACGTGGCTATCATGCACTGATCACGTGGCTGATCATGCATGATCACGTAGCTATCATGCACTGATCACGTGACTGATCATGCACTGATCACGTGACTGATCATGCACTGATCACGTGACTGATCATGCACTGATCACGTGGCTATCATGCACTGATCACGTGGCTGATCATGCACTGATCACGTAGCTATCATGCACTGATCACGTGACTGATCATGCACTGATCACGTGGCTGATCATGCACTGATCACGTGACTGATCATGCACTGATCACGTGAC
The DNA here is from genome assembly GCF_032452875.1 of Bos javanicus. Classification (NCBI taxonomy): domain Eukaryota; kingdom Metazoa; phylum Chordata; class Mammalia; order Artiodactyla; family Bovidae; genus Bos; species Bos javanicus. The sequence continues at coordinate 281,697 of NW_026893745.1, read as the reverse complement.
TGATCATGCACTGATCACGTGGCTATCATGCACTGATCACGTGGCTGATCATGCACTGATCACGTGACTGATCATGCACTGATCACGTGACTGATCATGCACTGATCACGTGGCTATCATGCACTGATCACGTGGCTGATCATGCACTGATCACGTAGCTATCATGCACTAGTCACGTGACTGATCATGCACTGATCACGTAACTGATCATGCACTGATCACGTGACTGATCATGCACTGATCACGTGACTGATCATGCACTGATCACGTGGCTATCATGCACTGATCACGTGGCTGATCATGCACTGATCACGTAGCTATCATGCACTGATCACGTGACTGATCATGCACTGATCACGTAATTGATCATGCACTGATCACGTGGCTGATCATGCACTGATCACGTGACTGATCATGCACTGATCACGTGACTGATCATGCACTGATCACGTGGCTATCATGCACTGATCACGTGGCTGATCATGCACTGATCACGTAGCTACCATGCACTGATCACGTGACTGATCATGCACTGATCACGTAATTGATCATGCACTGATCACGTGACTGATCATGCACTGATCACGTGACTGATCATGCACTGATCACGTGGCTATCATGCACTGATCACGTGGCTGATCATGCACTGATCACGTAGCTACCATGCACTGATCACGTGACTGATCATGCACTGATCACGTAATTGATCATGCACTGATCACGTGGCTGATCATGCACTGATCACGTGACTGATCATGCACTGATCACGTGACTGATCATGCACTGATCACGTGGCTATCATGCACTGATCACGTGACTGATCATGCACTGATCACGTAGCTATCATGCACTGATCACGTGACTGATCATGCACTGATCACGTGACTGATCATGCACTGATCACGTGTGATCATGCACTGATCACGTGGCTATCATGCACTGATCACGTGGCTGATCATGCACTGATCACGTAGCTACCATGTACTGGTCACGTGACTGATCATGCACTGATTACGTAACTGATCATGCACTGACCACGTGACTGATCATGCACTGATTACGTGGCTATCATGCACTGCTCATGTGGCCCATCATGCAATGATCACGTAGATACCATGTACTGGTCACGTGACTGATCATGCACTGATCACGTGACTGATCATGCACTGATCACGTGGATCATCATGCACTGATCACGTGATTGTTCATGCACTGATCACGTGACTGATCATGCACTGATCATGTAATTGATCATGCACTGATCAGGTGACTGATCACGCACTGTTCACGTGACTGATCATGCACTGATCACGTGACTGATCATGCACTGATCATGTGGCTGATCATACAATGATCACGTTGCTACCATGTACTGGTCACGTGACTGATCATGCACTGATCACGTGGCTATCATGCACTGCTCACGTGGCTGATCATGCAATGATTACGTAGCTACTATGTACTGGTCACGTGACTGATCATGCACTGATCACGTGATTGATCGTTCACTGATCACTTGGATATCATGCAATGATCCCGTGGCTGAACATACACTGTTCACGTGTCTGATCATGCACTGATCACGTGATTGATCGTGCACTGATCACTTGGATATCATGCACTGATCCCGTGGCTGATCATACACTGTTCACGTGTCTGATCATGCACTGATCACGTGGATATCATGCACTGCGCACATGGCTGAACATGCAATGATCACGTAGCTACCATGTACTGATCACGTGACTGATCATGCACTGATCACGTCTATATCATGCACTGACCACATGACTGCCCATGCACTGATCTAGTGGATGATCATACACTAATCATGTGACAGATCAGGCACTGATCACGTGGCTATCATGCACTGCTAACGTGGCTGATCATGCAATGATCACGCAGCTACCATGTGCTGGTCACGTGACTGATCATGCACTGATCATGTGGCTATAATGCCCTGATTACGTGGCTGATCATACACTTTTCACGTGCCTGGTCATGCACAGATCACGTGACTAATCATGAACTTATCACGTGGCAATAATGCACTGATCACGTGGCTGATCATACACTGTTCACGTTCCTGGTCATGCACAGATCACGTGACTCATCATGAACTTATCACGTGGCTGATCATACACTGATCACGTGACTAATCATGCACTGTTCACGAGACTGATCATGCACTGATCACGTGGATATCATACACGGATCACGTGGCTGATCACACACGTATCACGTGACTGATCATGCACTGATCACGTGGCTATCATGCACTGATCACGTGGCTATCATGCCCTGATCACGTGGCTGATCATGCAATGATCACATAGCTAACATGTACTGATCACGTGACTGATCTTGCACTGATCACGTGGCTATCATGCAATGATCACGTGGCTAATAATACACTGTTCACGTGTCTGAGCATGCACTGATCACGTGGCTGATCATACACTGCTCACGTAAATGATCATGCACTGATCACGTAATTGATCATGCACTGATCACGAGGCTGATCATGCACTGATCACTTGACTGATCATGTACTGATCACGTGGCTATCATGCACTTATCACTTGGATGGTCATACACTGATCACGCAGCTACCATGTACTGGTCACATGACTGATCATGCACTGATGACGTAATTGATCATGCACTGATCATGTGGCTGATCATGCACTGATCACTTGACTGATCATGCACTGATCACGTGGCTGATCATGCACTGATCACGTGACTGATCATGCACTGTTCACCTGGCTGATCATACACTGATCACGTGATTGATCAAGCACTGATCACTTGGCTATCATGCACTGATCACGTGGCTAATAATACACTGTTCACGTTTCTGAGCATGCACTGATCACGTGGCTGATCATACACTGCTCACGTAACTGATCATGCACTGATCACGTAACTGATCATGCACTGATCACGTGGCTGATCATGCACTGATCACGTGACTGATCATGCACTGATCACGTGGCTATCATGCACTGCTCACGTGGCTGATCATGCAGTGATCACGCACCTACCTTGTACTGGTCACATGACTGATCATGCACTGATCACGTAATTGATCATGCACTGATCACCTGGCTTATCATGCATTCATCATGTGACTGATCATGTGCTGATCATGATTGGTGTCACACACTGATCATGTGCATCTGGAGGCAATGAACAAAGAGCTGAGTAGGCAGGAATCAGTCAGCAGGCAATAATCATGGAACTCAGCTTTGAGAAATCATGCTGCTCAGCTGGAAATAATCAAGTAGATGAGCAGGCAGGAATAATGCAGCACAGGTGGCAATTGTCAAGGAGATGACAGGCAGGAATCATACAGCTCAGCTGGCAATTGTCAAGCAGATGAGCAGACAGTAATCACGCAGCTCAGCACGCCCTGATCACGTGACTTAGCATGCACTGTTCACGTCGCTGATCACACACCTATCACGTGAATGATCATGCACTGATCACGTGGCTCTCATGCACTGATCACGTGATTGCGCATGCACTGATTTGTAATTGTATGCACTGCTCACGTGGCTATCATGCACTGATGACGTGGCTGATCATGCACTGATCATGTGACTGATCATGCACTGATCACGTAGCTATCTTGCACTGGTCACTTGGCTGATCATACACTCATCACAGGACTGATCGAGCACTGATTATGATGCTATCATGCATTGACTACATGACTCCACATGCACTGATCACGTGGATGATCATGCACTGATGACGTGGCTATCATGCCCTGCTCACTAGGCTGATCATGCAATGATCACGTATCTACCATGTACTGGTCACGTGACTGATCATGCACTGATCATGTAATTGATCATGCACTGACCACGTGACTGATCATGCACTGATGAGGTGGCTATCATGCCCTGCTCACTAGACTGATCATGCAATGATCACGTATCTACCATGTACTGGTCACGTGACTGATCATGCACTGATTACGTAACTGATCATGCACTGACCACGTGACTGATCATGCACTGATTACGTGGCTATCATGCACTGCTCATGTGGCCGATCATGCAATGATCACGTAGATACCATGTACTGGTCACGTGACTGCTCATGCACTGATCACGTGACTGATCATGCACTGATCACGTGGATCATCATGCACTGATCACGTGATTGTTCATGCACTGATCACGTGACTGATCATGCACTGATCATGTAATTGATCATGCACTGATCAGGTGACTGATCACGCACTGTTCACGTGGCTGATCATACAATGATCACGTAGCTACCATGTACTGGTCACGTGAGTGATCATGCACTGAACACGTAATTGATCATGCTCTGATCACGTGGCTGATCATGCACCGATCAAGTGACTGATCATGCACTGTTCACATGACTGATCATGCACTGATTACGTGGCTATCATGCACTGCTCATGTGGCCGATCATGCACTGATCACGTAGCTACCATGTATTGGTCACGTGACTGAACATGCACTGATCACGTGACTGATCATGCACTGATCACGTGGATCATCATGCACTGATCACGTGATTGTTCATGCACTGATCACGTGACTGATCATGCACTGATCAGGTAATTGATCATGCACTGATCAGGTGACTGATCACGCACTGTTCACGTGACTGATCATGCACTGATCACGTGGCATTCATGCACTGATCACGTGGCTGATCATACAATGATCAGGTAGCTACCATATACTGGTCACGTGAGTGATCATGCACTGATCAGGTAATTGATCATGCACTGATCAGGTGACTGATCACGCACTGTTCACGTGACTGATCATGCACTGATCACGTGGCATTCATGCACTGATCACGTGGCTGATCATGCAATGATCACATAGCTACCCTGTACTGGCCACATGACTGATCATGCACTGATCACGTAATTGATCATGGAATGATCACGTGATTGATCATGCACTGATCACGTGGCTATCAAGCACTGATCACGTGGATATCATGCACTGATCACGTGGATATCATGCACTGATTACGTTGGTATCATGCACTGATCACGTGGCTATCATGCACTGATTACGTGGGTATCATGCACTGATCACGTGGCTATCATGCACTGATCACATAATTGATCATGCACTGATCACGTGATTGATCATGCACTGATCACGTGCCTATCAAGCACTGATCACGTAGCTACCCTGTACTGGTCACGTGACTGTTCATGCACTGATCACGAAATTGATCATGCACTTATCACGTGGATCATCATGCACTGATCACGTGACTGTTCATGCACTGGTCACGTGACTGATCATGCACTGATCACGTGGATATAATGCACTGATCAAGTGTCTGATCATACACTGATCACATGCCTGGTCATGCACAGATCACGTGAGGAATCGTGAACTGATCACCTGGCTAAAATGCACTGATCACGTGGATATCAGGCACTGATCACGTGCCTGTCATGCACAGATAACGTGACTAATCATGAACTGACCACCTGGGTACCGGGCACTGATCACTTGGATATCATGCACTGATCACGTGGCTGATCATACACATATCACGGAAGAGATCATGCAATGATCACGTGGGTATCATTCACTCCTCACGTGGTTGATCATGCAATAGTCAAGTAGCTACAATGTACTGGTCACGTGATTGATCATGCACTGTTCAAGAAAATGATCATGCACTGATCACGTGGATCATCATGCACTGATCACGTGAGTGTTCATGCACTGATCACGTGACTGATCATGCACTGATCACGTGGCTATCATGCACTAATCACGGGGCTGATCGTACACTGATCACGTGCCTGGTCATGCACAGATCACGTGACTAATCATGAACTGATCACGTGGCTATAATGCAATGGTCACGTGGATATCATACACTGCTCACGTGCCTGTCATGCACAGATCACGTGACTAATCATGAACTGATCACGTGTGTATCATGCACTGATCACGTGGATATCATGCACTGCTCACGTGGCTGAACATGCTATGATCACGTAGCTACCATGTACTGGTCACGTGACTGATCATGCAGTGATCATGTAATTGATCATGCACTGACCACGTGACTGATAATGCATTGATGACGTGGCTATCATGCCCTGCTCACTAGGCTGATCATGCAATGATCACCTAGCTACCATGTACTGGTCACGTGACTGATCATGCACTGATCACGTGGCTGATCATGAACTGATCAAGTGACTGATCATGCACTGATCACGCGACTGATCACGCAATGATCAAGTGGTTATCATGCACTGATTACGTGGCTGATCAGACACTGATCGCGTGCCTGATCATTCACAGATCACGTGATTAATCATGAACTGATCACGTGGCTATCATGCACTGCTCACGTGGCTGATCATACAATGATCACGTAGCTACCATGTACTAGTCACGTGAGTGATCATGCACTGATCAGGTAATTGATCATGCACTGATCAGGTGACTGATCACGCACTGTTCACGTGACTGATCATGCACTGATCACGTGGCTATCATGCACTGCTCACGTGGCTGATCATACAATGATCACGTAGCTACCATGTACTGGTCACGTGAGTGATCATGCACTGAACACGTAATTGATCATGCTCTGATCACGTGGCTGATCATGCACCGATCAAGTGACTGATCATGCACTGTTCACATGACTGATCATGCACTGATTACGTGGCTATCATGCACTGCTCATGTGACCAATCATGCAATGATCACATAGCTACCATGTACTGGTCACGTGACTGATCATGCACTGATCACATGACTGATCATGCACTGATCACGTGGATCATCATGCACTGATCACGTGATTGTTCATGCACTGATCACGTGACTGATCATGCAGTGTTCACGAGACTGATCATGCACTGATCACGTGGATATCATACACGGATCACGTGGCTGATCACACACGTATCACGTGACTGATCATGCACTGATCACGTGGCTATCATGCACTGATCACGTGGCTATCATGCCCTGATCACGTGGCTGATCATGCAATGATCACATAGCTAACATGTACTGATCACGTGACTGATCTTGCACTGATCACGTGGCTATCATGCAATGATCACGTGGCTAATAATACACTGTTCACGTTTCTGAGCATGCACTGATCACGTGGCTGATCATACACTGCTCACGTAAATGATCATGCACTGATCACGTAATTGATCATGCACTGATCACGAGGCTGATCATGCACTGATCACTTGACTGATCATGCACTGATCACGTGGCTATCATGCACTTATCACTTGGATGGTCATACACTGATCACGCAGCTACCATGTACTGGTCACATGACTGATCATGCACTGATGACGTAATTGATCATGCACTGATCATGTGGCTGATCATGCACTGATCACTTGACTGATCATGCACTGATCACGTGACTTATCATGCACTGATCACGTGACTGAGCATGCACTGTTCACCTGGCTGATCATACACTGATCACGTGATTGATCAAGCACTGATCACTTGGATATCATGCACTGATCACGTGGCTAATAATACACTGTTCACGTTTCTGAGCATGCACTGATCACGTGGCTGATCATACACTGCTCACGTAACTGATCATGCACTGATCACGTAATTTATCATGCGCTGATCACGTGGCTGATCATGCACTGATCACGTGTCTACCATGTACTGGTCCCGTGAGTGATCATGCACTGATCACGTAATTGATCATGCACTGATCACGTGGCTGATCATGCACTGATCACGTGACTGATCATGCACTGATCACGTGGCTATCATGCACTGCTCACGTGGCTGATCATGCAGTGATCACGCACCTACCTTGTACTGGTCACATGACTGATCATGCACTGATCACGTAATTGATCATGCACTGATCACCTGGCTTATCATGCATTCATCATGTGACTGATCATGTGCTGATCATGATTGGTGTCACACACTGATCATGTGCATCTGGAGGCAATGAACAAAGAGCTGAGTAGGCAGGAATCAGTCAGCAGGCCATAATCATGGAACTCAGCTTTGAGAAATCATGCTGCTCAGCTGGAAATAATCAAGTAGATGAGCAGGCAGGAATAATGCAGCACAGGTGGCAATTGTCAAGGAGATGACAGGCAGGAATCATACAGCTCAGCTGGCAATTGTCAAGCAGATGAGCAGACAGTAATCACGCAGCTCAGCACGCCCTGATCACGTGACTTAGCATGCACTGTTCACGTCGCTGATCACACACCTATCACGTGAATGATCATGCACTGATCACGTGGCTCTCATGCACTGATCACGTGATTGCGCATGCACTGATTTGTAATTGTATGCACTGCTCACGTGGCTATCATGCACTGATGACGTGGCTGATCATGCACTGATCATGTGACTGATCATGCACTGATCACGTAGCTATCTTGCACTGGTCACTTGGCTGATCATACACTCATCACAGGACTGATCGAGCACTGATTATGATGCTATCATGCATTGACTACATGACTCCACATGCACTGATCACGTGGATGATCATGCACTGATGACGTGGCTATCATGCCCTGCTCACTAGGCTGATCATGCAATGATCACGTATCTACCATGTACTGGTCACGTGACTGATCATGCACTGATTACGTAACTGATCATGCACTGACCACGTGACTGATCATGCACTGATTACGTGGCTATCATGCACTGCTCATGTGGCCGATCATGCAATGATCACGTAGATAACATGTACTGATCACGTGATTGTTCATGCACTGATCACGTGACTGATCATGCACTGATCATGTAATTGATCATGCACTGATCAGGTGACTGATCACGCACTGTTCACGTGGCTGATCATACAATGATCACGTAGCTACCATGTACTGGTCACGTGAGTGATCATGCACTGAACACGTAATTGATCATGCTCTGATCACGTGGCTGATCATGCACCGATCAAGTGACTGATCATGCACTGTTCACATGACTGATCATGCACTGATTACGTGGCTATCATGCACTGCTCATGTGGCCGATCATGCACTGATCACGTAGCTACCATGTATTGGTCACGTGACTGAACATGCACTGATCACGTGACTGATCATGCACTGATCACGTGGATCATCATGCACTGGTCACGTGATTGTTCATGCACTGATCACGTGACTGATCATGCACTGATCAGGTAATTGATCATGCACTGATCAGGTGACTGATCACGCACTGTTCACGTGACTGATCATGCACTGATCACGTGGCATTCATGCACTGATCACGTGGCTGATCATGCAATGATCACATAGCTACCCTGTACTGGCCACATGACTGATCATGCACTGATCACGTAATTGATCATGGAATGATCACGTGATTGATCATGCACTGATCACGTGGCTATCAAGCACTGATCACGTGGATATCATGCACTGATCACGTGGATATCATGCACTGATTACGTTGGTATCATGCACTGATCACGTGGCTATCATGCACTGATTACGTGGGTATCATGCACTGATCACGTGGCTATCATGCACTGATCACATAATTGATCATGCACTGATCACGTGATTGATCATGCACTGATCACGTGCCTATCAAGCACTGATCACGTAGCTACCCTATACTGGTCACGTGACTGTTCATGCACTGATCACGAAATTGATCATGCACTTATCACGTGGATCATCATGCACTGATCACGTGACTGTTCATGCACTGGTCACGTGACTGATCATGCACTGATCACGTGGATATAATGCACTGATCAAGTGTCTGATCATACACTGATCACATGCCTGGTCATGCACAGATCACGTGAGGAATCGTGAACTGATCACCTGGCTAAAATGCACTGATCACGTGGATATCAGGCACTGATCACGTGCCTGTCATGCACAAATAACGTGACTAATCATGAACTGACCACCTGGGTACCGGGCACTGATCACTTGGATATCATGCACTGATCACGTGGCTGATCATACACATATCACGGAAGAGATCATGCAATGATCACGTGGGTATCATTCACTCCTCACGTGGTTGATCATGCAATAGTCAAGTAGCTACAATGTACTGGTCACGTGATTGATCATGCACTGTTCAAGAAAATGATCATGCACTGATCACGTGGATCATCATGCACTGATCACGTGAGTGTTCATGCACTGATCACGTGACTGATCATGCACTGATCACGTGGCTATCATGCACTAATCACGGGGCTGATCGTACACTGATCACGTGCCTGGTCATGCACAGATCACGTGACTAATCATGAACTGATCACGTGGCTATAATGCAATGGTCACGTGGATATCATACACTGCTCACGTGCCTGTCATGCACAGATCACGTGACTAATCATGAACTGATCACGTGTGTATCATGCACTGATCACGTGGATATCATGCACTGCTCACGTGGCTGAACATGCTATGATCACGTAGCTACCATGTACTGGTCACGTGACTGATCATGCAGTGATCATGTAATTGATCATGCACTGACCACGTGACTGATAATGCATTGATGACGTGGCTATCATGCCCTGCTCACTAGGCTGATCATGCAATGATCACCTAGCTACCATGTACTGGTCACGTGACTGATCATGCACTGATCACGTGGCTGATCATGAACTGATCAAGTGACTGATCATGCACTGATCACGCGACTGATCACGCAATGATCAAGTGGTTATCATGCACTGATTACGTGGCTGATCAGACACTGATCGCGTGCCTGATCATTCACAGATCACGTGATTAATCATGAACTGATCACGTGGCTATCATGCACTGCTCACGTGGCTGATCATACAATGATCACGTAGCTACCATGTACTAGTCACGTGAGTGATCATGCACTGATCAGGTAATTGATCATGCACTGATCAGGTGACTGATCACCCACTGTTCACGTGACTGATCATGCACTGATCACGTGGCTATCATGCACTGCTCACGTGGCTGATCATACAATGATCACGTAGCTACCATGTACTGGTCACGTGAGTGATCATGCACTGAACACGTAATTGATCATGCTCTGATCACGTGGCTGATCATGCACCGATCAAGTGACTGATCATGCACTGTTCACATGACTGATCATGCACTGATTACGTGGCTATCATGCACTGCTCACGTGGCTGATCATACAATGATCACGTAGCTACCATGTACTGGTCACGTGAGTGATCATGCACTGATCAGGTAATTGATCATGCACTGATCAGGTGACTGATCACGCACTGTTCACGTGACTGATCATGCACTGATCACGTGGCTATCATGCACTGCTCACGTGGCTGATCATACAATGATCACGTAGCTACCATGTACTGGCCACGTGAGTGATCATGCACTGAACACGTAATTGATCATGCTCTGATCACGTGGCTGATCATGCACCGATCAAGTGACTGTTCATGCACTGTTCACATGACTGATCATGCACTGATTACGTGGCTATCATGCACTGCTCATGTGACCAAACATGCAATGATCACATAGCTACCATGTACTGGTCACGTGACTGATCATGCACTGATCACATGACTGATCATGCACTGATCACGTGTGTATCATGCAGTGATCACGTGGATATCATGCACTGCGCACATGGCTGAACATGCAATGATCACGTAGCTACCATGTACTGGTCACGTGACTGATCATTCACTGATTACGTAACTGATCATGCACTGACCACGTGACTGATCATGCACTGATTACGTGGCTATCATGCACTGCTCATGTGGCCCATCATGCAATGATCACGTAGATACCATGTACTGGTCACGTGACTGATCATGCACTGATCACGTGACTGATCATGCACTGATCACGTGGATCATCATGCACTGATCACGTGACTGATCATGCACTGATCATGTAATTGATCATGCACTGATCAGGTGACTGATCACGCACTGTTCACGTGACTGATCATGCACTGATCACGTGACTGATCATGCACTGATCATGTGGCTGATCATACAATGATCAGGTTGCTACCATGTACTGGTCACGTGACTGATCATGCACTGATCACGTGGCTATCATGCACTGCTCACGTGGCTGATCATGCAATGATTACGTAGCTACTATGTACTGGTCACGTGACTGATCATGCACTGATCACGTGATTGATCGTTCACTGATCACTTGGATATCATGCAATGATCCCGTGGCTGAACATACACTGTTCACGTGTCTGATCATGCACTGATCACGTGATTGATCGTTCACTGATCACTTGGATATCATGCAATGATCCCGTGGCTGAACATACACTGTTCACGTGTCTGATCATGCACTGATCACGTGGATATCATGCACTGCGCACATGGCTGAACATGCAATGATCACGTAGCTACCATGTACTGGTCACGTGACTGATCATGCACTGATCACGTCTATATCATGCACTGACCACATGAATGCCCATGCACTGATCACGTGGATGATCATACACTAATCATGTGACAGATCATGCACTGATCACGTGGCTATCATGCACTGCTAACGTGGCTGATCATGAAATGATCACGCAGCTACCATGTGCTGGTCACGTGACTGATCATGCACTGATCATGTGGCTATAATGCCCTGATTACGTGGCTGATCATACACTTTTCACGTGCCTGGTCATGCACAGATCACGTGACTAATCATGAACTTATCACGTGGCAATAATGCACTGATCACGTGGCTGATCATACACTGTTCAAGTTCCTGGTCATGCACAGATCACGTGACTCATCATGAACTTATCACGTGGCTGATCATACACTGATCACGTGACTAATCATGCAGTGTTCACGAGACTGATCATGCACTGATCACGTGGATATCATACACGGATCACGTGGCTGATCACACACGTATCACGTGACTGATCATGCACTGATCACGTGGCTATCATGCACTGATCACGTGGCTATCATGCCCTGATCACGTGGCTGATCATGCAATGATCACATAGCTAACATGTACTGATCACGTGACTGATCTTGCACTGATCACGTGGCTATCATGCAATGATCACGTGGCTAATAATACACTGTTCACGTTTCTGAGCATGCACTGATCACGTGGCTGATCATACACTGCTCACGTAAATGATCATGCACTGATCACGTAATTGATCATGCACTGATCACGAGGCTGATCATGCACTGATCACTTGACTGATCATGCACTGATCACGTGGCTATCATGCACTTATCACTTGGATGGTCATACACTGATCACGCAGCTACCATGTACTGGTCACATGACTGATCATGCACTGATGACGTAATTGATCATGCACTGATCATGTGGCTGATCATGCACTGATCACTTGACTGATCATGCACTGATCACGTGACTTATCATGCACTGATCACGTGACTGAGCATGCACTGTTCACCTGGCTGATCATACACTGATCACGTGATTGATCAAGCACTGATCACTTGGATATCATGCACTGATCACGTGGCTAATAATACACTGTTCACGTTTCTGAGCATGCACTGATCACGTGGCTGATCATACACTGCTCACGTAACTGATCATGCACTGATCACGTAATTTATCATGCACTGATCACGTGGCTGATCATGCAATGATCACCTATCTACCATGTACTGGTCCCGTGAGTGATCATGCACTGATCACGTAATTGATCATGGACTGATCACGTGGCTGATCATGCACTGATCACGTGACTGATCATGCACTGATCACGTGGCTATCATGCACTGCTCACGTGGCTGATCATGCAGTGATCACGCACCTACCTTGTACTGGTCACATGACTGATCATGCACTGATCACGTAATTGATCATGCACTGATCACCTGGCTTATCATGCATTCATCATGTGACTGATCATGTGCTGATCATGATTGGTGTCACACACTGATCATGTGCATCTGGAGGCAATGAACAAAGAGCTGAGTAGGCAGGAATCAGTCAGCAGGCCATAATCATGGAACTCAGCTTTGAGAAATCATGCTGCTCAGCTGGAAATAATCAAGTAGATGAGCAGGCAGGAATAATGCAGCACAGGTGGCAATTGTCAAGGAGATGACAGGCAGGAATCATACAGCTCAGCTGGCAATTGTCAAGCAGATGAGCAGACAGTAATCACGCAGCTCAGCACGCCCTGATCACGTGACTTAGCATGCACTGTTCACGTCGCTGATCACACACCTATCACGTGAATGATCATGCACTGATCACGTGGCTCTCATGCACTGATCACGTGATTGCGCATGCACTGATTTGTAATTGTATGCACTGCTCACGTGGCTATCATGCACTGATGACGTGGCTGATCATGCACTGATCATGTGACTGATCATGCACTGATCACGTAGCTATCTTGCACTGGTCACTTGGCTGATCATACACTCATCACAGGACTGATCGAGCACTGATTATGATGCTATCATGCATTGACTACATGACTCCACATGCACTGATCACGTGGATGATCATGCACTGATGACGTGGCTATCATGCCCTGCTCACTAGGCTGATCATGCAATGATCACGTATCTACCATGTACTGGTCACGTGACTGATCATGCACTGATTACGTAACTGATCATGCACTGACCACGTGACTGATCATGCACTGATTACGTGGCTATCATGCACTGCTCATGTGGCCGATCATGCAATGATCACGTAGATACCATGTACTGGTCACGTGACTGCTCATGCACTGATCACGTGACTGATCATGCACTGATCACGTGGATCATCATGCACTGATCACGTGATTGTTCATGCACTGATCACGTGACTGATCATGCACTGATCATGTAATTGATCATGCACTGATCAGGTGACTGATCACGCACTGTTCACGTGGCTGATCATACAATGATCACGTAGCTACCATGTACTGGTCACGTGAGTGATCATGCACTGAACACGTAATTGATCATGCTCTGATCACGTGGCTGATCATGCAATGATCACCTAGCTACCATGTACTGGTCACGTGACTGATCATGCACTGATCACGTGGCTGATCATGAACTGATCAAGTGACTGATCATGCACTGATCACGCGACTGATCACGCAATGATCAAGTGGTTATCATGCACTGATTACGTGGCTGATCAGACACTGATCGCGTGCCTGATCATTCACAGATCACGTGATTAATCATGAACTGATCACGTGGCTATCATGCACTGCTCACGTGGCTGATCATACAATGATCACGTAGCTACCATGTACTAGTCACGTGAGTGATCATGCACTGATCAGGTAATTGATCATGCACTGATCAGGTGACTGATCACGCACTGTTCACGTGACTGATCATGCACTGATCACGTGGCTATCATGCACTGCTCACGTGGCTGATCATACAATGATCACGTAGCTACCATGTACTGGCCACGTGAGTGATCATGCACTGAACACGTAATTGATCATGCTCTGATCACGTGGCTGATCATGCACCGATCAAGTGACTGATCATGCACTGTTCACATGACTGATCATGCACTGATTACGTGGCTATCATGCACTGCTCATGTGACCAATCATGCAATGATCACATAGCTACCATGTACTGGTCACGTGACTGATCATGCACTGATCACATGACTGATCATGCACTGATCACGTGTGTATCATGCAGTGATCACGTGGATATCATGCACTGCGCACATGGCTGAACATGCAATGATCACGTAGCTACCATGTACTGGTCACGTGACTGATCATGCACTGATTACGTAACTGATCATGCACTGACCACGTGACTGATCATGCACTGATTACGTGGCTATCATGCACTGCTCATGTGGCCCATCATGCAATGATCACGTAGATACCATGTACTGGTCACGTGACTGATCATGCACTGATCACGTGACTGATCATGCACTGATCACGTGGATCATCATGCACTGATCACGTGACTGATCATGCACTGATCATGTAATTGATCATGCACTGATCAGGTGACTGATCACGCACTGTTCACGTGACTGATCATGCACTGATCACGTGGCATTCATGCACTGATCACGTGGCTGATCATACAATGATCAGGTTGCTACCATGTACTGGTCACGTGACTGATCATGCACTGATCACGTGGCTATCATGCACTGCTCACGTGGCTGATCATGCAATGATTACGTAGCTACTATGTACTGGTCACGTGACTGATCATGCACTGATCACGTGATTGATCGTTCACTGATCACTTGGATATCATGCAATGATCCCGTGGCTGAACATACACTGTTCACGTGTCTGATCATGCACTGATCACGTGGATATCATGCACTGCGCACATGGCTGAACATGCAATGATCACGTAGCTACCATGTACTGGTCACGTGACTGATCATGCACTGATCACGTCTATATCATGCACTGACCACATGAATGCCCATGCACTGATCACGTGGATGATCATACACTAATCATGTGACAGATCATGCACTGATCACGTGGCTATCATGCACTGCTAACGTGGCTGATCATGAAATGATCACGCAGCTACCATGTGCTGGTCACGTGACTGATCATGCACTGATCATGTGGCTATAATGCCCTGATTACGTGGCTGATCATACACTTTTCACGTGCCTGGTCATGCACAGATCACGTGACTAATCATGAACTTATCACGTGGCAATAATGCACTGATCACGTGGCTGATCATACACTGTTCAAGTTCCTGGTCATGCACAGATCACGTGACTCATCATGAACTTATCACGTGGCTGATCATACACTGATCACGTGACTAATCATGCAGTGTTCACGAGACTGATCATGCACTGATCACGTGGATATCATACACGGATCACGTGGCTGATCACACACGTATCACGTGACTGATCATGCACTGATCACGTGGCTATCATGCACTGATCACGTGGCTATCATGCCCTGATCACGTGGCTGATCATGCAATGATCACATAGCTAACGTGTACTGATCACGTGACTGATCTTGCACTGATCACGTGGCTATCATGCAATGATCACGTGGCTAATAATACACTGTTCACGTTTCTGAGCATGCACTGATCACGTGGCTGATCATACACTGCTCACGTAAATGATCATGCACTGATCACGTAATTGATCATGCACTGATCACGAGGCTGATCATGCACTGATCACTTGACTGATCATGCACTGATCACGTGGCTATCATGCACTTATCACTTGGATGGTCATACACTGATCACGCAGCTACCATGTACTGGTCACATGACTGATCATGCACTGATGACGTAATTGATCATGCACTGATCATGTGGCTGATCATGCACTGATCACTTGACTGATCATGCACTGATCACGTGACTTATCATGCACTGATCACGTGACTGAGCATGCACTGTTCACCTGGCTGATCATACACTGATCACGTGATTGATCAAGCACTGATCACTTGGATATCATGCACTGATCACGTGGCTAATAATACACTGTTCACGTTTCTGAGCATGCACTGATCACGTGGCTGATCATACACTGCTCACGTAACTGATCATGCACTGATCACGTAATTTATCATGCACTGATCACGTGGCTGATCATGCACTGATCACGTGACTGATCATGCACTGATCACGTGGCTATCATGCACTGCTCACGTGGCTGATCATGCAGTGATCACGCACCTACCTTGTACTGGTCACATGACTGATCATGCACTGATCACGTAATTGATCATGCACTGATCACCTGGCTTATCATGCATTCATCATGTGACTGATCATGTGCTGATCATGATTGGTGTCACACACTGATCATGTGCATCTGGAGGCAATGAACAAAGAGCTGAGTAGGCAGGAATCAGTCAGCAGGCCATAATCATGGAACTCAGCTTTGAGAAATCATGCTGCTCAGCTGGAAATAATCAAGTAGATGAGCAGGCAGGAATAATGCAGCACAGGTGGCAATTGTCAAGGAGATGACAGGCAGGAATCATACAGCTCAGCTGGCAATTGTCAAGCAGATGAGCAGACAGTAATCATGCAGCTCAGCACGCCCTGATCACGTGACTTAGCATGCACTGTTCACGTCGCTGATCACACACCTATCACGTGAATGATCATGCACTGATCACGTGGCTCTCATGCACTGATCACGTGATTGCGCATGCACTGATTTGTAATTGTATGCACTGCTCACGTGGCTATCATGCACTGATGACGTGGCTGATCATGCACTGATCATGTGACTGATCATGCACTGATCACGTAGCTATCTTGCACTGGTCACTTGGCTGATCATACACTCATCACAGGACTGATCGAGCACTGATTATGATGCTATCATGCATTGACTACATGACTCCACATGCACTGATCACGTGGATGATCATGCACTGATGACGTGGCTATCATGCCCTGCTCACTAGGCTGATCATGCAATGATCACGTATCTACCATGTACTGGTCACGTGACTGATCATGCACTGATTACGTAACTGATCATGCACTGACCACGTGACTGATCATGCACTGATTACGTGGCTATCATGCACTGCTCATGTGGCCGATCATGCAATGATCACGTAGATACCATGTACTGGTCACGTGACTGCTCATGCACTGATCACGTGACTGATCATGCACTGATCACGTGGATCATCATGCACTGATCACGTGATTGTTCATGCACTGATCACGTGACTGATCATGCACTGATCATGTAATTGATCATGCACTGATCAGGTGACTGATCACGCACTGTTCACGTGGCTGATCATACAATGATCACGTAGCTACCATGTACTGGTCACGTGAGTGATCATGCACTGAACACGTAATTGATCATGCTCTGATCACGTGGCTGATCATGCAATGATCACCTAGCTACCATGTACTGGTCACGTGACGGATCATGCACTGATCACGTGGCTGATCATGAACTGATCAAGTGACTGATCATGCACTGATCACGCGACTGATCACGCAATGATCAAGTGGTTATCATGCACTGATTACGTGGCTGATCAGACACTGATCGCGTGCCTGATCATTCACAGATCACGTGATTAATCATGAACTGATCACGTGGCTATCATGCACTGCTCACGTGGCTGATCATACAATGATCACGTAGCTACCATGTACTAGTCACGTGAGTGATCATGCACTGATCAGGTAATTGATCATGCACTGATCAGGTGACTGATCACGCACTGTTCACGTGACTGATCATGCACTGATCACGTGGCTATCATGCACTGCTCACGTGGCTGATCATACAATGATCACGTAGCTACCATGTACTGGCCACGTGAGTGATCATGCACTGAACACGTAATTGATCATGCTCTGATCACGTGGCTGATCATGCACCGATCAAGTGACTGATCATGCACTGTTCACATGACTGATCATGCACTGATTACGTGGCTATCATGCACTGCTCATGTGACCAATCATGCAATGATCACATAGCTACCATGTACTGGTCACGTGACTGATCATGCACTGATCACATGACTGATCATGCACTGATCACGTGTGTATCATGCAGTGATCACGTGGATATCATGCACTGCGCACATGGCTGAACATGCAATGATCACGTAGCTACCATGTACTGGTCACGTGACTGATCATGCACTGATTACGTAACTGATCATGCACTGACCACGTGACTGATCATGCACTGATTACGTGGCTATCATGCACTGCTCATGTGGCCCATCATGCAATGATCACGTAGATACCATGTACTGGTCACGTGACTGATCATGCACTGATCACGTGACTGATCATGCACTGATCACGTGGATCATCATGCACTGATCACGTGACTGATCATGCACTGATCATGTAATTGATCATGCACTGATCAGGTGACTGATCACGCACTGTTCACGTGACTGATCATGCACTGATCACGTGGCATTCATGCACTGATCACGTGGCTGATCATACAATGATCAGGTTGCTACCATGTACTGGTCACGTGACTGATCATGCACTGATCACGTGGCTATCATGCACTGCTCACGTGGCTGATCATGCAATGATTACGTAGCTACTATGTACTGGTCACGTGACTGATCATGCACTGATCACGTGATTGATCGTTCACTGATCACTTGGATATCATGCAATGATCCCGTGGCTGAACATACACTGTTCACGTGTCTGATCATGCACTGATCACGTGGATATCATGCACTGCGCACATGGCTGAACATGCAATGATCACGTAGCTACCATGTACTGGTCACGTGACTGATCATGCACTGATCACGTCTATATCATGCACTGACCACATGAATGCCCATGCACTGATCACGTGGATGATCATACACTAATCATGTGACAGATCATGCACTGATCACGTGGCTATCATGCACTGCTAACGTGGCTGATCATGAAATGATCACGCAGCTACCATGTGCTGGTCACGTGACTGATCATGCACTGATCATGTGGCTATAATGCCCTGATTACGTGGCTGATCATACACTTTTCACGTGCCTGGTCATGCACAGATCACGTGACTAATCATGAACTTATCACGTGGCAATAATGCACTGATCACGTGGCTGATCATACACTGTTCAAGTTCCTGGTCATGCACAGATCACGTGACTCATCATGAACTTATCACGTGGCTGATCATACACTGATCACGTGACTAATCATGCAGTGTTCACGAGACTGATCATGCACTGATCACGTGGATATCATACACGGATCACGTGGCTGATCACACACGTATCACGTGACTGATCATGCACTGATCACGTGGCTATCATGCACTGATCACGTGGCTATCATGCCCTGATCACGTGGCTGATCATGCAATGATCACATAGCTAACGTGTACTGATCACGTGACTGATCTTGCACTGATCACGTGGCTATCATGCAATGATCACGTGGCTAATAATACACTGTTCACGTTTCTGAGCATGCACTGATCACGTGGCTGATCATACACTGCTCACGTAAATGATCATGCACTGATCACGTAATTGATCATGCACTGATCACGAGGCTGATCATGCACTGATCACTTGACTGATCATGCACTGATCACGTGGCTATCATGCACTTATCACTTGGATGGTCATACACTGATCACGCAGCTACCATGTACTGGTCACATGACTGATCATGCACTGATGACGTAATTGATCATGCACTGATCATGTGGCTGATCATGCACTGATCACTTGACTGATCATGCACTGATCACGTGACTTATCATGCACTGATCACGTGACTGAGCATGCACTGTTCACCTGGCTGATCATACACTGATCACGTGATTGATCAAGCACTGATCACTTGGATATCATGCACTGATCACGTGGCTAATAATACACTGTTCACGTTTCTGAGCATGCACTGATCACGTGGCTGATCATACACTGCTCACGTAACTGATCATGCACTGATCACGTAATTTATCATGCACTGATCACGTGGCTGATCATGCACTGATCACGTGACTGATCATGCACTGATCACGTGGCTATCATGCACTGCTCACGTGGCTGATCATGCAGTGATCACGCACCTACCTTGTACTGGTCACATGACTGATCATGCACTGATCACGTAATTGATCATGCACTGATCACCTGGCTTATCATGCATTCATCATGTGACTGATCATGTGCTGATCATGATTGGTGTCACACACTGATCATGTGCATCTGGAGGCAATGAACAAAGAGCTGAGTAGGCAGGAATCAGTCAGCAGGCCATAATCATGGAACTCAGCTTTGAGAAATCATGCTGCTCAGCTGGAAATAATCAAGTAGATGAGCAGGCAGGAATAATGCAGCACAGGTGGCAATTGTCAAGGAGATGACAGGCAGGAATCATACAGCTCAGCTGGCAATTGTCAAGCAGATGAGCAGACAGTAATCACGCAGCTCAGCACGCCCTGATCACGTGACTTAGCATGCACTGTTCACGTCGCTGATCACACACCTATCACGTGAATGATCATGCACTGATCACGTGGCTCTCATGCACTGATCACGTGATTGCGCATGCACTGATTTGTAATTGTATGCACTGCTCACGTGGCTATCATGCACTGATGACGTGGCTGATCATGCACTGATCATGTGACTGATCATGCACTGATCACGTAGCTATCTTGCACTGGTCACTTGGCTGATCATACACTCATCACAGGACTGATCGAGCACTGATTATGATGCTATCATGCATTGACTACATGACTCCACATGCACTGATCACGTGGATGATCATGCACTGATGACGTGGCTATCATGCCCTGCTCACTAGGCTGATCATGCAATGATCACGTATCTACCATGTACTGGTCACGTGACTGATCATGCACTGATTACGTAACTGATCATGCACTGACCACGTGACTGATCATGCACTGATTACGTGGCTATCATGCACTGCTCATGTGGCCGATCATGCAATGATCACGTAGATACCATGTACTGGTCACGTGACTGCTCATGCACTGATCACGTGACTGATCATGCACTGATCACGTGGATCATCATGCACTGATCACGTGACTGATCATGCACTGATCATGTAATTGATCATGCACTGATCAGGTGACTGATCACGCACTGTTCACGTGGCTGATCATACAATGATCACGTAGCTACCATGTACTGGTCACGTGAGTGATCATGCACTGAACACGTAATTGATCATGCTCTGATCACGTGGCTGATCATGCAATGATCACCTAGCTACCATGTACTGGTCACGTGACTGATCATGCACTGATCACGTGGCTGATCATGAACTGATCAAGTGACTGATCATGCACTGATCACGCGACTGATCACGCAATGATCAAGTGGTTATCATGCACTGATTACGTGGCTGATCAGACACTGATCGCGTGCCTGATCATTCACAGATCACGTGATTAATCATGAACTGATCACGTGGCTATAATGCACTGCTCACGTGGCTGATCATACAATGATCACGTAGCTACCATGTACTAGTCACGTGAGTGATCATGCACTGATCAGGTAATTGATCATGCACTGATCAGGTGACTGATCACGCACTGTTCACGTGACTGATCATGCACTGATCACGTGGCTATCATGCACTGCTCACGTGGCTGATCATACAATGATCACGTAGCTACCATGTACTGGCCACGTGAGTGATCATGCACTGAACACGTAATTGATCATGCTCTGATCACGTGGCTGATCATGCACCGATCAAGTGACTGATCATGCACTGTTCACATGACTGATCATGCACTGATTACGTGGCTATCATGCACTGCTCATGTGACCAATCATGCAATGATCACATAGCTACCATGTACTGGTCACGTGACTGATCATGCACTGATCACATGACTGATCATGCACTGATCACGTGTGTATCATGCAGTGATCACGTGGATATCATGCACTGCGCACATGGCTGAACATGCAATGATCACGTAGCTACCATGTACTGGTCACGTGACTGATCATGCACTGATTACGTAACTGATCATGCACTGACCACGTGACTGATCATGCACTGATTACGTGGCTATCATGCACTGCTCATGTGGCCCATCATGCAATGATCACGTAGATACCATGTACTGGTCACGTGACTGATCATGCACTGATCACGTGACTGATCATGCACTGATCACGTGGATCATCATGCACTGATCACGTGACTGATCATGCACTGATCATGTAATTGATCATGCACTGATCAGGTGACTGATCACGCACTGTTCACGTGACTGATCATGCACTGATCACGTGGCATTCATGCACTGATCACGTGGCTGATCATACAATGATCAGGTTGCTACCATGTACTGGTCACGTGACTGATCATGCACTGATCACGTGGCTATCATGCACTGCTCACGTGGCTGATCATGCAATGATTACGTAGCTACTATGTACTGGTCACGTGACTGATCATGCACTGATCACGTGATTGATCGTTCACTGATCACTTGGATATCATGCAATGATCCCGTGGCTGAACATACACTGTTCACGTGTCTGATCATGCACTGATCACGTGGATATCATGCACTGCGCACATGGCTGAACATGCAATGATCACGTAGCTACCATGTACTGGTCACGTGACTGATCATGCACTGATCACGTCTATATCATGCACTGACCACATGAATGCCCATGCACTGATCACGTGGATGATCATACACTAATCATGTGACAGATCATGCACTGATCACGTGGCTATCATGCACTGCTAACGTGGCTGATCATGAAATGATCACGCAGCTACCATGTGCTGGTCACGTGACTGATCATGCACTGATCATGTGGCTATAATGCCCTGATTACGTGGCTGATCATACACTTTTCACGTGCCTGGTCATGCACAGATCACGTGACTAATCATGAACTTATCACGTGGCAATAATGCACTGATCACGTGGCTGATCATACACTGTTCAAGTTCCTGGTCATGCACAGATCACGTGACTCATCATGAACTTATCACGTGGCTGATCATACACTGATCACGTGACTAATCATGCAGTGTTCACGAGACTGATCATGCACTGATCACGTGGATATCATACACGGATCACGTGGCTGATCACACACGTATCACGTGACTGATCATGCACTGATCACGTGGCTATCATGCACTGATCACGTGGCTATCATGCCCTGATCACGTGGCTGATCATGCAATGATCACATAGCTAACATGTACTGATCACGTGACTGATCTTGCACTGATCACGTGGCTATCATGCAATGATCACGTGGCTAATAATACACTGTTCACGTTTCTGAGCATGCACTGATCACGTGGCTGATCATACACTGCTCACGTAAATGATCATGCACTGATCACGTAATTGATCATGCACTGATCACGAGGCTGATCATGCACTGATCACTTGACTGATCATGCACTGATCACGTGGCTATCATGCACTTATCACTTGGATGGTCATACACTGATCACGCAGCTACCATGTACTGGTCACATGACTGATCATGCACTGATGACGTAATTGATCATGCACTGATCATGTGGCTGATCATGCACTGATCACTTGACTGATCATGCACTGATCACGTGACTTATCATGCACTGATCACGTGACTGAGCATGCACTGTTCACCTGGCTGATCATACACTGATCACGTGATTGATCAAGCACTGATCACTTGGATATCATGCACTGATCACGTGGCTAATAATACACTGTTCACGTTTCTGAGCATGCACTGATCACGTGGCTGATCATACACTGCTCACGTAACTGATCATGCACTGATCACGTAATTTATCATGCACTGATCACGTGGCTGATCATGCACTGATCACGTGACTGATCATGCACTGATCACGTGGCTATCATGCACTGCTCACGTGGCTGATCATGCAGTGATCACGCACCTACCTTGTACTGGTCACATGACTGATCATGCACTGATCACGTAATTGATCATGCACTGATCACCTGGCTTATCATGCATTCATCATGTGACTGATCATGTGCTGATCATGATTGGTGTCACACACTGATCATGTGCATCTGGAGGCAATGAACAAACAGCTGAGTAGGCAGGAATCAGTCAGCAGGCCATAATCATGGAACTCAGCTTTGAGAAATCATGCTGCTCAGCTGGAAATAATCAAGTAGATGAGCAGGCAGGAATAATGCAGCACAGGTGGCAATTGTCAAGGAGATGACAGGCAGGAATCATACAGCTCAGCTGGCAATTGTCAAGCAGATGAGCAGACAGTAATCACGCAGCTCAGCACGCCCTGATCACGTGACTTAGCATGCACTGTTCACGTCGCTGATCACACACCTATCACGTGAATGATCATGCACTGATCACGTGGCTCTCATGCACTGATCACGTGATTGCGCATGCACTGATTTGTAATTGTATGCACTGCTCACGTGGCTATCATGCACTGATGACGTGGCTGATCATGCACTGATCATGTGACTGATCATGCACTGATCACGTAGCTATCTTGCACTGGTCACTTGGCTGATCATACACTCATCACAGGACTGATCGAGCACTGATTATGATGCTATCATGCATTGACTACATGACTCCACATGCACTGATCACGTGGATGATCATGCACTGATGACGTGGCTATCATGCCCTGCTCACTAGGCTGATCATGCAATGATCACGTATCTACCATGTACTGGTCACGTGACTGATCATGCACTGATTACGTAACTGATCATGCACTGACCACGTGACTGATCATGCACTGATTACGTGGCTATCATGCACTGCTCATGTGGCCGATCATGCAATGATCACGTAGATACCATGTACTGGTCACGTGACTGCTCATGCACTGATCACGTGACTGATCATGCACTGATCACGTGGATCATCATGCACTGATCACGTGATTGTTCATGCACTGATCACGTGACTGATCATGCACTGATCATGTAATTGATCATGCACTGATCAGGTGACTGATCACGCACTGTTCACGTGGCTGATCATACAATGATCACGTAGCTACCATGTACTGGTCACGTGAGTGATCATGCACTGAACACGTAATTGATCATGCTCTGATCACGTGGCTGATCATGCACCGATCAAGTGACTGATCATGCACTGTTCACATGACTGATCATGCACTGATTACGTGGCTATCATGCACTGCTCATGTGGCCGATCATGCACTGATCACGTAGCTACCATGTATTGGTCACGTGACTGAACATGCACTGATCACGTGACTGATCATGCACTGATCACGTGGATCATCATGCACTGATCACGTGATTGTTCATGCACTGATCACGTGACTGATCATGCACTGATCATGTAATTGATCATGCTCTGATCAGGTGACTGATCACGCACTGTTCACGTGACTGATCATGCACTGATCACGTGGCATTCATGCACTGATCACGTGGCTGATCATACAATGATCAGGTAGCTACCATATACTGGTCACGTGAGTGATCATGCACTGATCAGGTAATTGATCATGCACTGATCAGGTGACTGATCACGCACTGTTCACGTGACTGATCATGCACTGATCACGTGGCATTCATGCACTGATCACGTGGCTGATCATGCAATGATCACATAGCTACCCTGTACTGGCCACATGACTGATCATGCACTGATCACGTAATTGATCATGGAATGATCACGTGATTGATCATGCACTGATGACGTGGCTATCAAGCACTGATCACGTGGATATCATGCACTGATCACGTGGATATCATGCACTGATTACGTTGGTATCATGCACTGATCACGTGGCTATCATGCACTGATTACGTGGGTATCATGCACTGATCACGTGGCTATCATGCACTGATCACATAATTGATCATGCACTGATCACGTGATTGATCATGCACTGATCACGTGCCTATCAAGCACTGATCACGTAGCTACCCTGTACTGGTCACGTGACTGTTCATGCACTGATCACGAAATTGATCATGCACTTATCACGTGGATCATCATGCACTGATCACGTGACTGTTCATGCACTGGTCACGTGACTGATCATGCACTGATCACGTGGATATAATGCACTGATCAAGTGTCTGATCATACACTGATCACATGCCTGGTCATGCACAGATCACGTGAGGAATCGTGAACTGATCACCTGGCTAAAATGCACTGATCACGTGGATATCAGGCACTGATCACGTGCCTGTCATGCACAGATAACGTGACTAATCATGAACTGACCACCTGGGTACCGGGCACTGATCACTTGGATATCATGCACTGATCACGTGGCTGATCATACACATATCACGGAAGAGATCATGCAATGATCACGTGGCTGATCATACACATATCACGGAAGAGATCATGCAATGATCACGTGGGTATCATTCACTCCTCACGTGGTTGATCATGCAATAGTCAAGTAGCTACAATGTACTGGTCACGTGATTGATCATGCACTGTTCAAGAAAATGATCATGCACTGATCACGTGGATCATCATGCACTGATCACGTGAGTGTTCATGTACTGATCACGTGACTGATCATGCACTGATCACGTGGCTATTATGCACTAATCACGGGGCTGATCGTACAGTGATCACGTGCCTGGTCATGCACAGATCACGTGACTAATCATGAACTGATCACGTGGCTATAATGCAATGGTCACGTGGATATCATACACTGCTCACGTGCCTGTCATGCACAGATCACGTGACTAATCATGAACTGATCACGTGTGTATCATGCACTGATCACGTGGATATCATGCACTGCTCACGTGGCTGAACATGCTATGATCACGTAGCTACCATGTACTGGTCACGTGACTGATCATGCAGTGATCATGTAATTGATCATGCACTGACCACGTGACTGATAATGCATTGATGACGTGGCTATCATGCCCTGCTCACTAGGCTGATCATGCAATGATCACCTAGCTACCATGTACTGGTCACGTGACTGATCATGCACTGATCACGTGGCTGATCATGAACTGATCAAGTGACTGATCATGCACTGATCACTCGACTGATCACTCAATGATCAAGTGGTTATCATGCACTGATTACGTGGCTGATCAGACACTGATCGCGTGCCTAATCATTCACAGATCACGTGATTAATCATGAACTGATCACGTGGCTATCATGCACTGCTCACGTGGCTGATCATACAATGATCACGTAGCTACCATGTACTAGTCACGTGAGTGATAATGCACTGATCAGGTAATTGATCATGCACTGATCAGGTGACTGATCACGCACTGTTCACGTGACTGATCATGCACTGATCACGTGGCTATCATGCACTGCTCACGTGGCTGATCATACAATGATCACGTAGCTACCATGTACTGGTCACGTGAGTGATCATGCACTGAACACGTAATTGATCATGCTCTGATCACGTGGCTGATCATGCACCGATCAAGTGACTGATCATGCACTGTTCACATGACTGATCATGCACTGATTACGTGGCTATCATGCACTGCTCACGTGGCTGATCATACAATGATCACGTAGCTACCATGTACTGATCACGTGAGTGATCATGCACTGATCAGGTAATTGATCATGCACTGATCAGGTGACTGATCACGCACTGTTCACGTGACTGATCATGCACTGATCACGTGGCTATCATGCACTGCTCACGTGGCTGATCATACAATGATCACGTAGCTACCATGTACTGGTCACGTGAGTGATCATGCACTGAACACGTAATTGATCATGCTCTGATCACGTGGCTGATCATGCACCGATCAAGTGACTGATCATGCACTGTTCACATGACTGATCATGCACTGATTACGTGGCTATCATGCACTGCTCATGTGACCAATCATGCAATGATCACATAGCTACCATGTACTGGTCACGTGACTGATCATGCACTGATCACATGACTGATCATGCACTGATCACGTGTGTATCATGCAGTGATCACGTGGATATCATGCACTGCGCACATGGCTGAACATGCAATGATCACGTAGCTACCATGTACTGGTCACGTGACTGATCATGCACTGATTACGTAACTGATCATGCACTGACCACGTGACTGATCATGCACTGATTACGTGGCTATCATGCACTGCTCATGTGGCCCATCATGCAATGATCACGTAGATACCATGTACTGGTCACGTGACTGATCATGCACTGATCACGTGACTGATCATGCACTGATCACGTGGATCATCATGCACTGATCACGTGATTGTTCATGCACTGATCACGTGACTGATCATGCACTGATCATGTAATTGATCATGCACTGATCAGGTGACTGATCACGCACTGTTCACGTGACTGATCATGCACTGATCACGTGGCATTCATGCACTGATCACGTGGCTGATCATACAATGATCAGGTTGCTACCATGTACTGGTCACGTGACTGATCATGCACTGATCACGTGGCTATCATGCACTGCTCACGTGGCTGATCATGCAATGATTACGTAGCTACTATGTACTGGTCACGTGACTGATCATGCACTGATCACGTGATTGATCGTTCACTGATCACTTGGATATCATGCAATGATCCCGTGGCTGAACATACACTGTTCACGTGTCTGATCATGCACTGATCACGTGGATATCATGCACTGCGCACATGGCTGAACATGCAATGATCACGTAGCTACCATGTACTGGTCACGTGACTGATCATGCACTGATCACGTCTATATCATGCACTGACCACATGAATGCCCATGCACTGATCACGTGGATGATCATACACTAATCATGTGACAGATCATGCACTGATCACGTGGCTATCATGCACTGCTAACGTGGCTGATCATGAAATGATCACCCAGCTACCATGTGCTGGTCACGTGACTGATCATGCACTGATCATGTGGCTATAATGCCCTGATTACGT
Organism: Bos javanicus; assembly: GCF_032452875.1. Taxonomy (NCBI): domain Eukaryota; kingdom Metazoa; phylum Chordata; class Mammalia; order Artiodactyla; family Bovidae; genus Bos; species Bos javanicus. The sequence continues at coordinate 251,266 of NW_026893745.1, read as the reverse complement.
GGCTGATCATACACTTTTCACGTGCCTGGTCATGCACAGATCACGTGACTAATCATGAACTTATCACGTGGCAATAATGCACTGATCACGTGGCTGATCATACACTGTTCAAGTTCCTGGTCATGCACAGATCACGTGACTCATCATGAACTTATCACGTGGCTGATCATACACTGATCACGTGACTAATCATGCAGTGTTCACGAGACTGATCATGCACTGATCACGTGGATATCATACACGGATCACGTGGCTGATCACACACGTATCACGTGACTGATCATGCACTGATCACGTGGCTATCATGCACTGATCACGTGGCTATCATGCCCTGATCACGTGGCTGATCATGCAATGATCACATAGCTAACATGTACTGATCACGTGACTGATCTTGCACTGATCACGTGGCTATCATGCAATGATCACGTGGCTAATAATACACTGTTCACGTTTCTGAGCATGCACTGATCACGTGGCTGATCATACACTGCTCACGTAAATGATCATGCACTGATCACGTAATTGATCATGCACTGATCACGAGGCTGATCATGCACTGATCACTTGACTGATCATGCACTGATCACGTGGCTATCATGCACTTATCACTTGGATGGTCATACACTGATCACGCAGCTACCATGTACTGGTCACATGACTGATCATGCACTGATGACGTAATTGATCATGCACTGATCATGTGGCTGATCATGCACTGATCACTTGACTGATCATGCACTGATCACGTGACTTATCATGCACTGATCACGTGACTGAGCATGCACTGTTCACCTGGCTGATCATACACTGATCACGTGATTGATCAAGCACTGATCACTTGGATATCATGCACTGATCACGTGGCTAATAATACACTGTTCACGTTTCTGAGCATGCACTGATCACGTGGCTGATCATACACTGCTCACGTAACTGATCATGCACTGATCACGTAATTTATCATGCACTGATCACGTGGCTGATCATGCAATGATCACCTATCTACCATGTACTGGTCCCGTGAGTGATCATGCACTGATCACGTAATTGATCATGGACTGATCACGTGGCTGATCATGCACTGATCACGTGACTGATCATGCACTGATCACGTGGCTATCATGCACTGCTCACGTGGCTGATCATGCAGTGATCACGCACCTACCTTGTACTGGTCACATGACTGATCATGCACTGATCACGTAATTGATCATGCACTGATCACCTGGCTTATCATGCATTCATCATGTGACTGATCATGTGCTGATCATGATTGGTGTCACACACTGATCATGTGCATCTGGAGGCAATGAACAAAGAGCTGAGTAGGCAGGAATCAGTCAGCAGGCCATAATCATGGAACTCAGCTTTGAGAAATCATGCTGCTCAGCTGGAAATAATCAAGTAGATGAGCAGGCAGGAATAATGCAGCACAGGTGGCAATTGTCAAGGAGATGACAGGCAGGAATCATACAGCTCAGCTGGCAATTGTCAAGCAGATGAGCAGACAGTAATCACGCAGCTCAGCACGCCCTGATCACGTGACTTAGCATGCACTGTTCACGTCGCTGATCACACACCTATCACGTGAATGATCATGCACTGATCACGTGGCTCTCATGCACTGATCACGTGATTGCGCATGCACTGATTTGTAATTGTATGCACTGCTCACGTGGCTATCATGCACTGATGACGTGGCTGATCATGCACTGATCATGTGACTGATCATGCACTGATCACGTAGCTATCTTGCACTGGTCACTTGGCTGATCATACACTCATCACAGGACTGATCGAGCACTGATTATGATGCTATCATGCATTGACTACATGAATCCACATGCACTGATCACGTGGATGATCATGCACTGATGACGTGGCTATCATGCCCTGCTCACTAGGCTGATCATGCAATGATCACGTATCTACCATGTACTGGTCACGTGACTGATCATGCACTGATTACGTAACTGATCATGCACTGACCACGTGACTGATCATGCACTGATTACGTGGCTATCATGCACTGCTCATGTGGCCGATCATGCAATGATCACGTAGATACCATGTACTGGTCACGTGACTGCTCATGCACTGATCACGTGACTGATCATGCACTGATCACGTGGATCATCATGCACTGATCACGTGATTGTTCATGCACTGATCACGTGACTGATCATGCACTGATCATGTAATTGATCATGCACTGATCAGGTGACTGATCACGCACTGTTCACGTGGCTGATCATACAATGATCATGTAGCTACCATATACTGGTCACGTGAGTGATCATGCACTGAACACGTAATTGATCATGCTCTGATCACGTGGCTGATCATGCACCGATCAAGTGACTGATCATGCACTGTTCACATGACTGATTATGCACTGATTACGTGGCTATCATGCACTGCTCATGTGGCCGATCATGCACTGATCACGTAGCTACCATGTATTGGTCACGTGACTGAACATGCACTGATCACGTGACTGATCATGCACTGATCACGTGGATCATCATGCACTGATCACGTGATTGTTCATGCACTGATCACGTGACTGATCATGCACTGATCAGGTAATTGATCATGCACTGATCAGGTGACTGATCACGCACTGTTCACGTGACTGATCATGCACTGATCACGTGGCATTCATGCACTGATCACGTGGCTGATCGTACAATGATCAGGTAGCTACCATATACTGGTCACGTGAGTGATCATGCACTGATCAGGTAATTGATCATGCACTGATCAGGTGACTGATCACGCACTGTTCACGTGACTGATCATGCACTGATCACGTGGCATTCATGCACTGATCACGTGGCTGATCATGCAATGATCACATAGCTACCCTGTACTGGCCACATGACTGATCATGCACTGATCACGTAATTGATCATGGAATGATCACGTGATTGATCATGCACTGATGACGTGGCTATCAAGCACTGATCACGTGGATATCATGCACTGATCACGTGGATGTCATGCACTGATTACGTTGGTATCATGCACTGATCACGTGGCTATCATGCACTGATTACGTGGGTATCATGCACTGATCACGTGGCTATCATGCACTGATCACATAATTGATCATGCACTGATCACGTGATTGATCATGCACTGATCACGTGCCTATCAAGCACTGATCACGTAGCTACCCTGTACTGGTCACGTGACTGTTCATGCACTGATCACGAAATTGATCATGCACTTATCACGTGGATCATCATGCACTGATCACGTGACTGTTCATGCACTGGTCACGTGACTGATCATGCACTGATCACGTGGATATAATGCACTGATCAAGTGTCTGATCATACACTGATCACATGCCTGGTCATGCACAGATCACGTGAGGAATCGTGAACTGATCACCTGGCTAAAATGCACTGATCACGTGGATATCAGGCACTGATCACGTGCCTGTCATGCACAGATAACGTGACTAATCATGAACTGACCACCTGGGTACCGGGCACTGATCACTTGGATATCATGCACTGATCACGTGGCTGATCATACACATATCACGGAAGAGATCATGCAATGATCACGTGGCTGATCATACACATATCACGGAAGAGATCATGCAATGATCACGTGGGTATCATTCACTCCTCACGTGGTTGATCATGCAATAGTCAAGTAGCTACAATGTACTGGTCACGTGATTGATCATGCACTGTTCAAGAAAATGATCATGCACTGATCACGTGGATCATCATGCACTGATCACGTGAGTGTTCATGTACTGATCACGTGACTGATCATGCACTGATCACGTGGCTATCATGCACTAATCACGGGGCTGATCGTACACTGATCACGTGCCTGGTCATGCACAGATCACGTGACTAATCATGAACTGATCACGTGGCTATAATGCAATGGTCACGTGGATATCATACACTGCTCACGTGCCTGTCATGCACAGATCACGTGACTAATCATGAACTGATCACGTGTGTATCATGCACTGATCACGTGGATATCATGCACTGCTCACGTGGCTGAACATGCTATGATCACGTAGCTACCATGTACTGGTCACGTGACTGATCATGCAGTGATCATGTAATTGATCATGCACTGACCACGTGACTGATAATGCATTGATGACGTGGCTATCATGCCCTGCTCACTAGGCTGATCATGCAATGATCACCTAGCTACCATGTACTGGTCACGTGACTGATCATGCACTGATCACGTGGCTGATCATGAACTGATCAAGTGACTGATCATGCACTGATCACGCGACTGATCACGCAATGATCAAGTGGTTATCATGCACTGATTACGTGGCTGATCAGACACTGATCGCGTGCCTGATCATTCACAGATCACGTGATTAATCATGAACTGATCACGTGGCTATCATGCACTGCTCACGTGGCTGATCATACAATGATCACGTAGCTACCATGTACTAGTCACGTGAGTGATCATGCACTGATCAGGTAATTGATCATGCACTGATCAGGTGACTGATCACGCACTGTTCACGTGACTGATCATGCACTGATCACGTGGCTATCATGCACTGCTCACGTGGCTGATCATACAATGATCACGTAGCTACCATGTACTGGCCACGTGAGTGATCATGCACTGAACACGTAATTGATCATGCTCTGATCACGTGGCTGATCATGCACCGATCAAGTGACTGATCATGCACTGTTCACATGACTGATCATGCACTGATTACATGGCTATCATGCACTGCTCACTAGGCCGATCATGCACTGATCACGTAGCTACCATGTATTGGTCACGTGACTGAACATGCACTGATCACGTGACTGATCATGCACTGATCACGTGGATCATCATGCACTGATCACGTGATTGTTCATGCACTGATCACGTGACTGATCATGCACTGATCAGGTAATTGATCATGCACTGATCAGGTGACTGATCACGCACTGTTCACGTGACTGATCATGCACTGATCACGTGGCATTCATGCACTGATCACGTGGCTGATCATACAATGATCAGGTAGCTACCATATACTGGTCACGTGAGTGATCATGCACTGATCAGGTAATTGATCATGCACTGATCAGGTGTCTGATCACGCACTGTTCACGTGACTGATCATGCACTGATCACGTGGCATTCATGCACTGATCACGTGGCTGATCATGCAATGATCACATAGCTACCCTGTACTGGCCACATGACTGATCATGCACTGATCACGTAATTGATCATGGAATGATCACGTGATTGATCATGCACTGATGACGTGGCTATCAAGCACTGATCACGTGGATATCATGCACTGATCACGTGGATATCATGCACTGATTACGTTGGTATCATGCACTGATCACGTGGCTATCATGCACTGATTACGTGGGTATCATGCACTGATCACGTGGCTATCATGCACTGATCACATAATTGATCATGCACTGATCACGTGATTGATCATGCACTGATCACGTGCCTATCAAGCACTGATCACGTAGCTACCCTGTACTGGTCACGTGACTGTTCATGCACTGATCACGAAATTGATCATGCACTTATCACGTGGATCATCATGCACTGATCACGTGACTGTTCATGCACTGGTCACGTGACTGATCATGCACTGATCACGTGGATATAATGCACTGATCAAGTGTCTGATCATACACTGATCACATGCCTGGTCATGCACAGATCACGTGAGGAATCGTGAACTGATCACCTGGCTAAAATGCACTGATCACGTGGATATCAGGCACTGATCACGTGCCTGTCATGCACAGATAACGTGACTAATCATGAACTGACCACCTGGGTACCGGGCACTGATCACTTGGATATCATGCACTGATCACGTGGCTGATCATACACATATCACGGAAGAGATCATGCAATGATCACGTGGGTATCATTCACTCCTCACGTGGTTGATCATGCAATAGTCAAGTAGCTACAATGTACTGGTCACGTGATTGATCATGCACTGTTCAAGAAAATGATCATGCACTGATCACGTGGATCATCATGCACTGATCACGTGAGTGTTCATGCACTGATCACGTGACTGATCATGCACTGATCACGTGGCTATCATGCACTAATCACGGGGCTGATCGTACACTGATCACGTGCCTGGTCATGCACAGATCACGTGACTAATCATGAACTGATCACGTGGCTATAATGCAATGGTCACGTGGATATCATACACTGCTCACGTGCCTGTCATGCACAGATCACGTGACTAATCATGAACTGATCACGTGTGTATCATGCACTGATCACGTGGATATCATGCACTGCTCACGTGGCTGAACATGCTATGATCACGTAGCTACCATGTACTGGTCACGTGACTGATCATGCAGTGATCATGTAATTGATCATGCACTGACCACGTGACTGATAATGCATTGATGACGTGGCTATCATGCCCTGCTCACTAGGCTGATCATGCAATGATCACCTAGCTACCATGTACTGGTCACGTGACTGATCATGCACTGATCACGTGGCTGATCATGAACTGATCAAGTGACTGATCATGCACTGATCACGCGACTGATCACGCAATGATCAAGTGGTTATCATGCACTGATTACGTGGCTGATCAGACACTGATCGCGTGCCTGATCATTCACAGATCACGTGATTAATCATGAACTGATCACGTGGCTATCATGCACTGCTCACGTGGCTGATCATACAATGATCACGTAGCTACCATGTACTAGTCACGTGAGTGATCATGCACTGATCAGGTAATTGATCATGCACTGATCAGGTGACTGATCACGCACTGTTCACGTGACTGATCATGCACTGATCACGTGGCTATCATGCACTGCTCACGTGGCTGATCATACAATGATCACGTAGCTACCATGTACTGGTCACGTGAGTGATCATGCACTGAACACGTAATTGATCATGCTCTGATCACGTGGCTGATCATGCACCGATCAAGTGACTGATCATGCACTGTTCACATGACTGATCATGCACTGATTACGTGGCTATCATGCACTGCTCATGTGACCAATCATGCAATGATCACATAGCTACCATGTACTGGTCACGTGACTGATCATGCACTGATCACATGACTGATCATGCACTGATCACGTGTGTATCATGCAGTGATCACGTGGATATCATGCACTGCGCACATGGCTGAACATGCAATGATCACGTAGCTACCATGTACTGGTCACGTGACTGATCATGCACTGATTACGTAACTGATCATGCACTGACCACGTGACTGATCATGCACTGATTACGTGGCTATCATGCACTGCTCATGTGGCCCATCATGCAATGATCACGTAGATACCATGTACTGGTCACGTGACTGATCATGCACTGATCACGTGGATCATCATGCACTGATCACGTGATTGTTCATGCACTGATCACGTGCCTGTCATGCACAGATAACGTGACTAATCATGAACTGACCACCTGGGTACCGGGCACTGATCACTTGGATATCATGCACTGATCACGTGGCTGATCATACACATATCACGGAAGAGATCATGCAATGATCACGTGGCTGATCATACACATATCACGGAAGAGATCATGCAATGATCACGTGGGTATCATTCACTCCTCACGTGGTTGATCATGCAATAGTCAAGTAGCTACAATGTACTGGTCACGTGATTGATCATGCACTGTTCAAGAAAATGATCATGCACTGATCACGTGGATCATCATGCACTGATCACGTGAGTGTTCATGTACTGATCACGTGACTGATCATGCACTGATCACGTGGCTATCATGCACTAATCACGGGGCTGATCGTACACTGATCACGTGCCTGGTCATGCACAGATCACGTGACTAATCATGAACTGATCACGTGGCTATAATGCAATGGTCACGTGGATATCATACACTGCTCACGTGCCTGTCATGCACAGATCACGTGACTAATCATGAACTGATCACGTGTGTATCATGCACTGATCACGTGGATATCATGCACTGCTCACGTGGCTGAACATGCTATGATCACGTAGCTACCATGTACTGGTCACGTGACTGATCATGCAGTGATCATGTAATTGATCATGCACTGACCACGTGACTGATAATGCATTGATGACGTGGCTATCATGCCCTGCTCACTAGGCTGATCATGCAATGATCACCTAGCTACCATGTACTGGTCACGTGACTGATCATGCACTGATCACGTGGCTGATCATGAACTGATCAAGTGACTGATCATGCACTGATCACGCGACTGATCACGCAATGATCAAGTGGTTATCATGCACTGATTACGTGGCTGATCAGACACTGATCGCGTGCCTGATCATTCACAGATCACGTGATTAATCATGAACTGATCACGTGGCTATCATGCACTGCTCACGTGGCTGATCATACAATGATCACGTAGCTACCATGTACTAGTCACGTGAGTGATCATGCACTGATCAGGTAATTGATCATGCACTGATCAGGTGACTGATCACGCACTGTTCACGTGACTGATCATGCACTGATCACGTGGCTATCATGCACTGCTCACGTGGCTGATCATACAATGATCACGTAGCTACCATGTACTGGCCACGTGAGTGATCATGCACTGAACACGTAATTGATCATGCTCTGATCACGTGGCTGATCATGCACCGATCAAGTGACTGATCATGCACTGTTCACATGACTGATCATGCACTGATTACGTGGCTATCATGCACTGCTCATGTGGCCGATCATGCACTGATCACGTAGCTACCATGTATTGGTCACGTGACTGAACATGCACTGATCACGTGACTGATCATGCACTGATCACGTGGATCATCATGCACTGATCACGTGATTGTTCATGCACTGATCACGTGACTGATCATGCACTGATCAGGTAATTGATCATGCACTGATCAGGTGACTGATCACGCACTGTTCACGTGACTGATCATGCACTGATCACGTGGCATTCATGCACTGATCACGTGGCTGATCATACAATGATCAGGTAGCTACCATATACTGGTCACGTGAGTGATCATGCACTGATCAGGTAATTGATCATGCACTGATCAGGTGTCTGATCACGCACTGTTCACGTGACTGATCATGCACTGATCACGTGGCATTCATGCACTGATCACGTGGCTGATCATGCAATGATCACATAGCTACCCTGTACTGGCCACATGACTGATCATGCACTGATCACGTAATTGATCATGGAATGATCACGTGATTGATCATGCACTGATGACGTGGCTATCAAGCACTGATCACGTGGATATCATGCACTGATCACGTGGATATCATGCACTGATTACGTTGGTATCATGCACTGATCACGTGGCTATCATGCACTGATTACGTGGGTATCATGCACTGATCACGTGGCTATCATGCACTGATCACATAATTGATCATGCACTGATCACGTGATTGATCATGCACTGATCACGTGCCTATCAAGCACTGATCACGTAGCTACCCTGTACTGGTCACGTGACTGTTCATGCACTGATCACGAAATTGATCATGCACTTATCACGTGGATCATCATGCACTGATCACGTGACTGTTCATGCACTGGTCACGTGACTGATCATGCACTGATCACGTGGATATAATGCACTGATCAAGTGTCTGATCATACACTGATCACATGCCTGGTCATGCACAGATCACGTGAGGAATCGTGAACTGATCACCTGGCTAAAATGCACTGATCACGTGGATATCAGGCACTGATCACGTGCCTGTCATGCACAGATAACGTGACTAATCATGAACTGACCACCTGGGTACCGGGCACTGATCACTTGGATATCATGCACTGATCACGTGGCTGATCATACACATATCACGGAAGAGATCATGCAATGATCACGTGGGTATCATTCACTCCTCACGTGGTTGATCATGCAATAGTCAAGTAGCTACAATGTACTGGTCACGTGATTGATCATGCACTGTTCAAGAAAATGATCATGCACTGATCACGTGGATCATCATGCACTGATCACGTGAGTGTTCATGCACTGATCACGTGACTGATCATGCACTGATCACGTGGCTATCATGCACTAATCACGGGGCTGATCGTACACTGATCACGTGCCTGGTCATGCACAGATCACGTGACTAATCATGAACTGATCACGTGGCTATAATGCAATGGTCACGTGGATATCATACACTGCTCACGTGCCTGTCATGCACAGATCACGTGACTAATCATGAACTGATCACGTGTGTATCATGCACTGATCACGTGGATATCATGCACTGCTCACGTGGCTGAACATGCTATGATCACGTAGCTACCATGTACTGGTCACGTGACTGATCATGCAGTGATCATGTAATTGATCATGCACTGACCACGTGACTGATAATGCATTGATGACGTGGCTATCATGCCCTGCTCACTAGGCTGATCATGCAATGATCACCTAGCTACCATGTACTGGTCACGTGACTGATCATGCACTGATCACGTGGCTGATCATGAACTGATCAAGTGACTGATCATGCACTGATCACGCGACTGATCACGCAATGATCAAGTGGTTATCATGCACTGATTACGTGGCTGATCAGACACTGATCGCGTGCCTGATCATTCACAGATCACGTGATTAATCATGAACTGATCACGTGGCTATCATGCACTGCTCACGTGGCTGATCATACAATGATCACGTAGCTACCATGTACTAGTCACGTGAGTGATCATGCACTGATCAGGTAATTGATCATGCACTGATCAGGTGACTGATCACGCACTGTTCACGTGACTGATCATGCACTGATCACGTGGCTATCATGCACTGCTCACGTGGCTGATCATACAATGATCACGTAGCTACCATGTACTGGTCACGTGAGTGATCATGCACTGAACACGTAATTGATCATGCTCTGATCACGTGGCTGATCATGCACCGATCAAGTGACTGATCATGCACTGTTCACATGACTGATCATGCACTGATTACGTGGCTATCATGCACTGCTCATGTGACCAATCATGCAATGATCACATAGCTACCATGTACTGGTCACGTGACTGATCATGCACTGATCACATGACTGATCATGCACTGATCACGTGTGTATCATGCAGTGATCACGTGGATATCATGCACTGCGCACATGGCTGAACATGCAATGATCACGTAGCTACCATGTACTGGTCACGTGACTGATCATGCACTGATTACGTAACTGATCATGCACTGACCACGTGACTGATCATGCACTGATTACGTGGCTATCATGCACTGCTCATGTGGCCCATCATGCAATGATCACGTAGATACCATGTACTGGTCACGTGACTGATCATGCACTGATCACGTGGATCATCATGCACTGATCACGTGATTGTTCATGCACTGATCACGTGACTGATCATGCACTGATCATGTAATTGATCATGCACTGATCAGGTGACTGATCACGCACTGTTCACGTGACTGATCATGCACTGATCACGTGGCAATCATGCACTGATCACGTGGCTGATCATACAATGATCAGGTTGCTACCATGTACTGGTCACGTGACTGATCATGCACTGATCACGTGGCTATCATGCACTGCTCACGTGGCTGATCATGCAATGATTACGTAGCTACTATGTACTGGTCACGTGACTGATCATGCACTGATCACGTGATTGATCGTTCACTGATCACTTGGATATCATGCAATGATCCCGTGGCTGAACATACACTGTTCACGTGTCTGATCATGCACTGATCACGTGGATATCATGCACTGCGCACATGGCTGAACATGCAATGATCACGTAGCTACCATGTACTGGTCACGTGACTGATCATGCACTGATCACGTCTATATCATGCACTGACCACATGAATGCCCATGCACTGATCACGTGGATGTTCATACACTAATCATGTGACAGATCATGCACTGATCACGTGGCTATCATGCACTGCTAACGTGGCTGATCATGAAATGATCACGCAGCTACCATGTGCTGGTCACGTGACTGATCATGCACTGATCATGTGGCTATAATGCCCTGATTACGTGGCTGATCATACACTTTTCACGTGCCTGGTCATGCACAGATCACGTGACTAATCATGAACTTATCACGTGGCAATAATGCACTGATCACGTGGCTGATCATACACTGTTCAAGTTCCTGGTCATGCACAGATCACGTGACTCATCATGAACTTATCACGTGGCTGATCATACACTGATCACGTGACTAATCATGCAGTGTTCACGAGACTGATCATGCACTGATCACGTGGATATCATACACGGATCACGTGGCTGATCACACACGTATCACGTGACTGATCATGCACTGATCACGTGGCTATCATGCACTGATCACGTGGCTATCATGCCCTGATCACGTGGCTGATCATGCAATGATCACATAGCTAACATGTACTGATCACGTGACTGATATTGCACTGATCACGTGGCTATCATGCAATGATCACGTGGCTAATAATACACTGTTCACGTTTCTGAGCATGCACTGATCACGTGGCTGATCATACACTGCTCACGTAATTGATCATGCACTGATCACGAGGCTGATCATGCACTGATCACTTGACTGATCATGCACTGATCACGTGGCTATCATGCACTTATCACTTGGATGGTCATACACTGATCACGCAGCTACCATGTACTGGTCACATGACTGATCATGCACTGATGACGTAATTGATCATGCACTGATCATGTGGCTGATCATGCACTGATCACTTGACTGATCATGCACTGATCACGTGACTTATCATGCACTGATCACGTGACTGAGCATGCACTGTTCACCTGGCTGATCATACACTGATCACGTGATTGATCAAGCACTGATCACTTGGATATCATGCACTGATCACGTGGCTAATAATACACTGTTCACGTTTCTGAGCATGCACTGATCACGTGGCTGATCATACACTGCTCACGTAACTGATCATGCACTGATCACGTAATTGATCATGCACTGATCACGTGGCTGATCACGCAATGATCACCTATCTACCATGTACTGGTCCCGTGAGTGATCATGCACTGATCACGTAATTGATCATGCACTGATCACGTGGCTGATCATGCACTGATCACGTGACTGATCATGCACTGATCACGTGGCTATCATGCACTGCTCACGTGGCTGATCATGCAGTGATCACGCACCTACCTTGTACTGGTCACATGACTGATCATGCACTGATCACGTAATTGATCATGCACTGATCACCTGGCTTATCATGCATTCATCATGTGACTGATCATGTGCTGATCATGATTGGTGTCACACACTGATCATGTGCATCTGGAGGCAATGAACAAAGAGCTGAGTAGGCAGGAATCAGTCAGCAGGCCATAATCATGGAACTCAGCTTTGAGAAATCATGCTGCTCAGCTGGAAATAATCAAGTAGATGAGCAGGCAGGAATAATGCAGCACAGGTGGCAATTGTCAAGGAGATGACAGGCAGGAATCATACAGCTCAGCTGGCAATTGTCAAGCAGATGAGCAGACAGTAATCACGCAGCTCAGCACGCCCTGATCACGTGACTTAGCATGCACTGTTCACGTCGCTGATCACACACCTATCACGTGAATGATCATGCACTGATCACGTGGCTCTCATGCACTGATCACGTGATTGCGCATGCACTGATTTGTAATTGTATGCACTGCTCACGTGGCTATCATGCACTGATGACGTGGCTGATCATGCACTGATCATGTGACTGATCATGCACTGATCACGTAGCTATCTTGCACTGGTCACTTGGCTGATCATACACTCATCACAGGACTGATCGAGCACTGATTATGATGCTATCATGCATTGACTACATGACTCCACATGCACTGATCACGTGGATGATCATGCACTGATGACGTGGCTATCATGCCCTGCTCACTAGGCTGATCATGCAATGATCACGTATCTACCATGTACTGGTCACGTGACTGATCATGCACTGATTACGTAACTGATCATGCACTGACCACGTGACTGATCATGCACTGATTACGTGGCTATCATGCACTGCTCATGTGGCCGATCATGCAATGATCACGTAGATACCATGTACTGGTCACGTGACTGCTCATGCACTGATCACGTGACTGATCATGCACTGATCACGTGGATCATCATGCACTGATCACGTGATTGTTCATGCACTGATCACGTGACTGATCATGCACTGATCATGTAATTGATCATGCACTGATCAGGTGACTGATCACGCACTGTTCACGTGGCTGATCATACAATGATCACGTAGCTACCATATACTGGTCACGTGAGTGATCATGCACTGAACACGTAATTGATCATGCTCTGATCACGTGGCTGATCATGCACCGATCAAGTGACTGATCATGCACTGTTCACATGACTGATCATGCACTGATTACGTGGCTATCATGCACTGCTCATGTGGCCGATCATGCACTGATCACGTAGCTACCATGTATTGGTCACGTGACTGAACATGCACTGATCACGTGACTGATCATGCACTGATCACGTGGATCATCATGCACTGATCACGTGATTGTTCATGCACTGATCACGTGACTGATCATGCACTGATCAGGTAATTGATCATGCACTGATCAGGTGACTGATCACGCACTGTTCACGTGACTGATCATGCACTGATCACGTGGCATTCATGCACTGATCACGTGGCTGATCATGCAATGATCACATAGCTACCCTGTACTGGCCACATGACTGATCATGCACTGATCACGTAATTGATCATGGAATGATCACGTGATTGATCTTGCACTGATGACGTGGCTATCAAGCACTGATCACGTGGATATCATGCACTGATCACGTGGATATCATGCACTGATTACGTTGGTATCATGCACTGATCACGTGGCTATCATGCACTGATTACGTGGGTATCATGCACTGATCACGTGGCTATCATGCACTGATCACATAATTGATCATGCACTGATCACGTGATTGATCATGCACTGATCACGTGCCTATCAAGCACTGATCACGTAGCTACCCTGTACTGGTCACGTGACTGTTCATGCACTGATCACGAAATTGATCATGCACTTATCACGTGGATCATCATGCACTGATCACGTGACTGTTCATGCACTGGTCACGTGACTGATCATGCACTGATCACGTGGATATAATGCACTGATCAAGTGTCTGATCATACACTGATCACATGCCTGGTCATGCACAGATCACGTGAGGAATCGTGAACTGATCACCTGGCTAAAATGCACTGATCACGTGGATATCAGGCACTGATCACGTGCCTGTCATGCACAGATAACGTGACTAATCATGAACTGACCACCTGGGTACCGGGCACTGATCACTTGGATATCATGCACTGATCACGTGGCTGATCATACACATATCACGGAAGAGATCATGCAATGATCACGTGGGTATCATTCACTCCTCACGTGGTTGATCATGCAATAGTCAAGTAGCTACAATGTACTGGTCACGTGATTGATCATGCACTGTTCAAGAAAATGATCATGCACTGATCACGTGGATCATCATGCACTGATCACGTGAGTGTTCATGCACTGATCACGTGACTGATCATGCACTGATCACGTGGCTATCATGCACTAATCACGGGGCTGATCGTACACTGATCACGTGCCTGGTCATGCACAGATCACGTGACTAATCATGAACTGATCACGTGGCTATAATGCAATGGTCACGTGGATATCATACACTGCTCACGTGCCTGTCATGCACAGATCACGTGACTAATCATGAACTGATCACGTGTGTATCATGCACTGATCACGTGGATATCATGCACTGCTCACGTGGCTGAACATGCTATGATCACGTAGCTACCATGTACTGGTCACGTGACTGATCATGCAGTGATCATGTAATTGATCATGCACTGACCACGTGACTGATAATGCATTGATGACGTGGCTATCATGCCCTGCTCACTAGGCTGATCATGCAATGATCACCTAGCTACCATGTACTGGTCACGTGACTGATCATGCACTGATCACGTGGCTGATCATGAACTGATCAAGTGACTGATCATGCACTGATCACGCGACTGATCACGCAATGATCAAGTGGTTATCATGCACTGATTACGTGGCTGATCAGACACTGATCGCGTGCCTGATCATTCACAGATCACGTGATTAATCATGAACTGATCACGTGGCTATCATGCACTGCTCACGTGGCTGATCATACAATGATCACGTAGCTACCATGTACTAGTCACGTGAGTGATCATGCACTGATCAGGTAATTGATCATGCACTGATCAGGTGACTGATCACGCACTGTTCACGTGACTGATCATGCACTGATCACGTGGCTATCATGCACTGCTCACGTGGCTGATCATACAATGATCACGTAGCTACCATGTACTGGTCACGTGAGTGATCATGCACTGAACACGTAATTGATCATGCTCTGATCACGTGGCTGATCATGCACCGATCAAGTGACTGATCATGCACTGTTCACATGACTGATCATGCACTGATTACGTGGCTATCATGCACTGCTCATGTGACCAATCATGCAATGATCACATAGCTACCATGTACTGGTCACGTGACTGATCATGCACTGATCACATGACTGATCATGCACTGATCACGTGTGTATCATGCAGTGATCACGTGGATATCATGCACTGCGCACATGGCTGAACATGCAATGATCACGTAGCTACCATGTACTGGTCACGTGACTGATCATGCACTGATTACGTAACTGATCATGCACTGACCACGTGACTGATCATGCACTGATTACGTGGCTATCATGCACTGCTCATGTGGCCCATCATGCAATGATCACGTAGATACCATGTACTGGTCACGTGACTGATCATGCACTGATCACGTGACTGATCATGCACTGATCACGTGGATCATCATGCACTGATCACGTGATTGTTCATGCACTGATCACGTGACTGATCATGCACTGATCATGTAATTGATCATGCACTGATCAGGTGACTGATCACGCACTGTTCACGTGACTGATCATGCACTGATCACGTGGCATTCATGCACTGATCACGTGGCTGATCATACAATGATCAGGTTGCTACCATGTACTGGTCACGTGACTGATCATGCACTGATCACGTGGCTATCATGCACTGCTCACGTGGCTGATCATGCAATGATTACGTAGCTACTATGTACTGGTCACGTGACTGATCAGGCACTGATCACGTGATTGATCGTTCACTGATCACTTGGATATCATGCAATGATCCCGTGGCTGAACATACACTGTTCACGTGTCTGATCATGCACTGATCACGTGGATATCATGCACTGCGCACATGGCTGAACATGCAATGATCACGTAGCTACCATGTACTGGTCACGTGACTGATCATGCACTGATCACGTCTATATCATGCACTGACCACATGAATGCCCATGCACTGATCACGTGGATGATCATACACTAATCATGTGACAGATCATGCACTGATCACGTGGCTATCATGCACTGCTAACGTGGCTGATCATGAAATGATCACGCAGCTACCATGTGCTGGTCACGTGACTGATCATGCACTGATCATGTGGCTATAATGCCCTGATTACGTGGCTGATCATACACTTTTCACGTGCCTGGTCATGCACAGATCACGTGACTAATCATGAACTTATCACGTGGCAATAATGCACTGATCACGTGGCTGATCATACACTGTTCAAGTTCCTGGTCATGCACAGATCACGTGACTCATCATGAACTTATCACGTGGCTGATCATACACTGATCACGTGACTAATCATGCAGTGTTCACGAGACTGATCATGCACTGATCACGTGGATATCATACACGGATCACGTGGCTGATCACACACGTATCACGTGACTGATCATGCACTGATCACGTGGCTATCATGCACTGATCACGTGGCTATCATGCCCTGATCACGTGGCTGATCATGCAATGATCACATAGCTAACATGTACTGATCACGTGACTGATCTTGCACTGATCACGTGGCTATCATGCAATGATCACGTGGCTAATAATACACTGTTCACGTTTCTGAGCATGCACTGATCACGTGGCTGATCATACACTGCTCACGTAAATGATCATGCACTGATCACGTAATTGATCATGCACTGATCACGAGGCTGATCATGCACTGATCACTTGACTGATCATGCACTGATCACGTGGCTATCATGCACTTATCACTTGGATGGTCATACACTGATCACGCAGCTACCATGTACTGGTCACATGACTGATCATGCACTGATGACGTAATTGATCATGCACTGATCATGTGGCTGATCATGCACTGATCACTTGACTGATCATGCACTGATCACGTGACTTATCATGCACTGATCACGTGACTGAGCATGCACTGTTCACCTGGCTGATCATACACTGATCACGTGATTGATCAAGCACTGATCACTTGGATATCATGCACTGATCACGTGGCTAATAATACACTGTTCACGTTTCTGAGCATGCACTGATCACGTGGCTGATCATACACTGCTCACGTAACTGATCATGCACTGATCACGTAATTGATCATGCACTGATCACGTGGCTGATCACGCAATGATCACCTATCTACCATGTACTGGTCCCGTGAGTGATCATGCACTGATCACGTAATTGATCATGCACTGATCACGTGGCTGATCATGCACTGATCACGTGACTGATCATGCACTGATCACGTGGCTATCATGCACTGCTCACGTGGCTGATCATGCAGTGATCACGCACCTACCTTGTACTGGTCACATGACTGATCATGCACTGATCACGTAATTGATCATGCACTGATCACCTGGCTTATCATGCATTCATCATGTGACTGATCATGTGCTGATCATGATTGGTGTCACACACTGATCATGTGCATCTGGAGGCAATGAACAAAGAGCTGAGTAGGCAGGAATCAGTCAGCAGGCCATAATCATGGAACTCAGCTTTGAGAAATCATGCTGCTCAGCTGGAAATAATCAAGTAGATGAGCAGGCAGGAATAATGCAGCACAGGTGGCAATTGTCAAGGAGATGACAGGCAGGAATCATACAGCTCAGCTGGCAATTGTCAAGCAGATGAGCAGACAGTAATCACGCAGCTCAGCACGCCCTGATCACGTGACTTAGCATGCACTGTTCACGTCGCTGATCACACACCTATCACGTGAATGATCATGCACTGATCACGTGGCTCTCATGCACTGATCACGTGATTGCGCATGCACTGATTTGTAATTGTATGCACTGCTCACGTGGCTATCATGCACTGATCATGTGACTGATCATGCACTGATCACGTAGCTATCTTGCACTGGTCACTTGGCTGATCATACACTCATCACAGGACTGATCGAGCACTGATTATGATGCTATCATGCATTGACTACATGACTCCACATGCACTGATCACGTGGATGATCATGCACTGATGACGTGGCTATCATGCCCTGCTCACTAGGCTGATCATGCAATGATCACGTATCTACCATGTACTGGTCACGTGACTGATCATGCACTGATCATGTAATTGATCATGCACTGACCACGTGACTGATCATGCACTGATGACGTGGCTATCATGCCCTGCTCACTAGACTGATCATGCAATGATCACGTATCTACCATGTACTGGTCACGTGACTGATCATGCACTGATTACGTAACTGATCATGCACTGACCACGTGACTGATCATGCACTGATTACGTGGCTATCATGCACTGCTCATGTGGCCGATCATGCAATGATCACGTAGATACCATGTACTGGTCACGTGACTGCTCATGCACTGATCACGTGACTGATCATGCACTGATCACGTGGATCATCATGCACTGATCACGTGATTGTTCATGCACTGATCACGTGACTGATCATGCACTGATCATGTAATTGATCATGCACTGATCAGGTGACTGATCACGCACTGTTCACGTGGCTGATCATACAATGATCACGTAGCTACCATGTACTGGTCACGTGAGTGATCATGCACTGAACACGTAATTGATCATGCTCTGATCACGTGGCTGATCATGCACCGATCAATTGACTGATCATGCACTGTTCACATGACTGATCATGCACTGATTACGTGGCTATCATGCACTGCTCATGTGGCCGAACATGCACTGATCACGTAGCTACCATGTATTGGTCACGTGACTGAACATGCACTGATCACGTGACTGATCATGCACTGATCACGTGGATCATCATGCACTGATCACGTGATTGTTCATGCACTGATCACGTGACTGATCATGCACTGATCAGGTAATTGATCATGCACTGATCAGGTGACTGATCACGCACTGTTCACGTGACTGATCATGCACTGATCACGTGGCATTCATGCACTGATCACGTGGCTGATCATGCAATGATCACATAGCTACCCTGTACTGGCCACATGACTGATCATGCACTGATCACGTAATTGATCATGGAATGATCACGTGATTGATCATGCACTGATGACGTGGCTATCAAGCACTGATCACGTGGATATCATGCACTGATCACGTGGATATCATGCACTGATTACGTTGGTATCATGCACTGATCACGTGGCTATCATGCACTGATTACGTGGGTATCATGCACTGATCACGTGGCTATCATACACTGATCTCATAATTGATCATGCACTGATCACGTGATTGATCATGCACTGATCACGTGCCTATCAAGCACTGATCACGTAGCTACCCTGTACTGGTCACGTGACTGTTCATGCACTGATCACGAAATTGATCATGCACTTATCACGTGGATCATCATGCACTGATCACGTGACTGTTCATGCACTGGTCACGTGACTGATCATGCACTGATCACGTGGATATAATGCACTGATCAAGTGTCTGATCATACACTGATCACATGCCTGGTCATGCACAGATCACGTGAGGAATCGTGAACTGATCACCTGGCTAAAATGCACTGATCACGTGGATATCAGGCACTGATCACGTGCCTGTCATGCACAGATAACGTGACTAATCATGAACTGACCACCTGGGTACCGGGCACTGATCACTTGGATATCATGCACTGATCACGTGGCTGATCATACACATATCACGGAAGAGATCATGCAATGATCACGTGGGTATCATTCACTCCTCACGTGGTTGATCATGCAATAGTCAAGTAGCTACAATGTACTGGTCACGTGATTGATCATGCACTGTTCAAGAAAATGATCATGCACTGATCACGTGGATCATCATGCACTGATCACGTGAGTGTTCATGCACTGATCACGTGACTGATCATGCACTGATCACGTGGCTATCATGCACTAATCACGGGGCTGATCGTACACTGATCACGTGCCTGGTCATGCACAGATCACGTGACTAATCATGAACTGATCACGTGGCTATAATGCAATGGTCACGTGGATATCATACACTGCTCACGTGCCTGTCATGCACAGATCACGTGACTAATCATGAACTGATCACGTGTGTATCATGCACTGATCACGTGGCTATCATGCACTGCTCACGTGGCTGATCATGCAGTGATCACGCACCTACCTTGTACTGGTCACATGACTGATCATGCACTGATCACGTAATTGATCATGCACTGATCACCTGGCTTATCATGCATTCATCATGTGACTGATCATGTGCTGATCATGATTGGTGTCACACACTGATCATGTGCATCTGGAGGCAATGAACAAAGAGCTGAGTAGGCAGGAATCAGTCAGCAGGCCATAATCATGGAACTCAGCTTTGAGAAATCATGCTGCTCAGCTGGAAATAATCAAGTAGATGAGCAGGCAGGAATAATGCAGCACAGGTGGCAATTGTCAAGGAGATGACAGGCAGGAATCATACAGCTCAGCTGGCAATTGTCAAGCAGATGAGCAGACAGTAATCACGCAGCTCAGCACGCCCTGATCACGTGACTTAGCATGCACTGTTCACGTCGCTGATCACACACCTATCACGTGAATGATCATGCACTGATCACGTGGCTCTCATGCACTGATCACGTGATTGCGCATGCACTGATTTGTAATTGTATGCACTGCTCACGTGGCTATCATGCACTGATGACGTGGCTGATCATGCACTGATCATGTGACTGATCATGCACTGATCACGTAGCTATCTTGCACTGGTCACTTGGCTGATCATACACTCATCACAGGACTGATCGAGCACTGATTATGATGCTATCATGCATTGACTACATGACTCCACATGCACTGATCACGTGGATGATCATGCACTGATGACGTGGCTATCATGCCCTGCTCACTAGGCTGATCATGCAATGATCACGTATCTACCATGTACTGGTCACGTGACTGATCATGCACTGATTACGTAACTGATCATGCACTGACCACGTGACTGATCATGCACTGATTACGTGGCTATCATGCACTGCTCATGTGGCCGATCATGCAATGATCACGTTGATACCATGTACTGGTCACGTGACTGCTCATGCACTGATCACGTGACTGATCATGCACTGATCACGTGGATCATCATGCACTGATCACGTGATTGTTCATGTACTGATCACGTGACTGATCATGCACTGATCATGTAATTGATCATGCACTGATCAGGTGACTGATCACGCACTGTTCACGTGGCTGATCATACAATGATCACGTAGCTACCATGTACTGGTCACGTGAGTGATCATGCACTGAACACGTAATTGATCATGCTCTGATCACGTGACTTATCATGCACTGATCACGTGACTGAGCATGCACTGTTCACCTGGCTGATCATACACTGATCACGTGATTGATCAAGCACTGATCACTTGGATATCATGCACTGATCACGTGGCTAATAATACACTGTTCACGTTTCTGAGCATGCACTGATCACGTGGCTGATCATACACTGCTCACGTAACTGATCATGCACTGATCACGTAATTTATCATGCACTGATCACGTGGCTGATCATGCAATGATCACCTATCTACCATATACTGGTCCCGTGAGTGATCATGCACTGATCACGTAATTGATCATGGACTGATCACGTGGCTGATCATGCACTGATCACGTGACTGATCATGCACTGATCACGTGGCTATCATGCACTGCTCACGTGGCTGATCATGCAGTGATCACGCACCTACCTTGTACTGGTCACATGACTGATCATGCACTGATCACGTAATTGATCATGCACTGATCACCTGGCTTATCATGCATTCATCATGTGACTGATCATGTGCTGATCATGATTGGTGTCACACACTGATCATGTGCATCTGGATGCAATGAACAAAGAGCTGAGTAGGCAGGAATCAGTCAGCAGGCCATAATCATGGAACTCAGTTGTGAGGAATCATGCTGCTCAGCTGGCAATAATCAAGCAGCTGAGCAGGCAGGAATTACGCAGCACAGCTGGCAATTGTCAAGCAGATGACAGGCAGGAATCGTGCAGCTCAGCTGGCAATTGTCAAGCAGATGAGCAGACAGTAATTACGCAGCTCAGCAGGCCCTGATCACGTGACTGAGCATGCACTGTACACGTGGCAGATCATACACTTATCACGTGATTGATCATGCACTGATCACTTGGATATCATGCTCTGATCACGTGGGTGATCATACACTGTTCACGTGTCTGACCATGCACTGATCACGTGGCTGATCATACACTGCTCATGTAACTGATCATGCAATGAACAAGTGGCTATCATGCACTGAATACGTGGCTGACCATGCACTGTTCACATGGCTGATCACACACCTGTCACGTGACATATCATGCACTGATCACGTGGCACGCATGCACTGATCACGTGGCTGATCATACTCTGCTCACGTAACTCATCATGCACACATCACGTTTCTATCAAGCACTGCTCATGTGGCTCGTCACGGAATGATCACGTAGTTACCATATACTGGTCACGTGATAGATCATGCACAGATCACGTCAATGATCATGCACTGTTCACGTCACTGATCATGTACTGTTCACGTGACTGATCATGTACTGATCATGTGGCTGATCATGCACTGATCACGGAATTGATCATGCATTTATCATTTGGCTGATCATGCACTGATCACGTGGCTGATCATACACTGATCACGTGACTGATCATGCACTGATCACGTGAATGATCATGCACTGATCACGTGGCTATCATGCACTGCTCACGTGGCTGATCATGCAATGATCATGTAGAAACCATGTACTGGTCACGTGACTGATCATGCACTGATCACGTAATTAATCCTGCACTGATCACCTGACTCATCATGCACTGATCACGTGGCTGATCACACACGTATCACGTGACTGATTATGCACTGATCACGTGGCTATCATGCACTAATCACGTGGCTATCATTCACTGATCACGTGGATATCATGCACTGATCACGTGGCTGATCACACACGTATCACATGACTGATCATGCACTGATCACGTGGATATAATGCACTGATCACTTGGCTGATCATGCAATGATCATGTAGCTACCATGTACTGGTCACGTGCCTGATCATGCACTGATCACGTAATTGATCATGCACTGATCACGTGGCTGATCAGGCACTGAACACGTGAATAATCATGCACTGATCACGTGACTGATCATACACTGATCATGCGGCTATTATGCACTGCTACTTACCTGATCATGCAATGATCACGCAGCTACCATGTACTGGTCACGTGACTGATCATGCACTGATGACGTAATTGATCATGCACTGATAATGTGGCTGATCATGCACTGATCTTGTGACTCATCATGCACTGATCACATGACTGATCATGAACTGATCTCGTGGCTATCATGCACTGATCACTTGGCTGGTCATACACTGATCACGCAGTTACCATGTACTGGTCACGTGACTGATCATGCACTGATGACGTAATTGATCATGCACTGATCATGTGGCTATTCATGCACTGATCACGTGGCTGATCATGCACAAATCACGTGGCTATCATGCACTTATCACATGGCTGGTCATACACTGATCTTATAGCTACCATGTACCGGTCACGTGAATGATCATACACCCATCAGGTGACTGATCATGCACTGATCACGTGGCTATCATGCACTGACCATGAGACTGAAAATGCACTGATCACGTCTAATCATGCACTGATCACATGACTGCCCATGCCCTGATCATGTACTGTTCACGTGACTGATCATGTACAGATCATGTGGCTGATCATGCACTGATCACGGAATTGATCATGCATTTATCATTTGGCTGATCATGCACTGATCACGTGGCTGATCATACACTGATCACGTGACTGATCATGCACTGATCACGTGACTGATCATGCACTGATCACGTGGCTATCATGCACTGATCACGTGGCTGGTCATACACTGATCACATGACTGATCATGCACTGTTCATGTGACTGATCATGTACAGATCACGTGAATAATCATGAAGTGATCACGTGGCTATCCTGCACTGATCACGTGGATATCATGCACTGATCACCTGGCTGATCACACACGTATCACGTGACCTATCATGCACTGATCACGTGGCTAACATGCACTGATCACGTGGCTATCATGCACTGATCACCTGGCTGATCATGCAATGATCACGTAGCTACCATGCACTGGTCACGTGACTGATCATGCACTGATCAGGTAATTGATCATGCACTGATCACGTGACTGATCATGCACAGATCACGTGACTGATCATGCACAGATCACGTGACTAATCATGCACTGATCACGTCGCTATCATGCACTGCTCACGTGGCTGATCATGCAATGATCAGGCAGCTAACATGTACTGGTCACATGACTGATCATGCACTGATCACATAATTGATCATGCACTGATCACCTGGCTTATCATGCATTGATCATGTGACTGATCATGTGCTGATCATGTTTGGTGTCACACACTGATCATGCGCCTCTGGAGGCAATGAACATAGAGCTGAGTAGGGAGGAATCAGTCAGCAGGCTGTAATCATGGAACTCAGTTCTGTGAAATCATGCTGCTCAGCTGGCAATAATCAAGTAGATGAGCAGGCAGGAATTACGCAGCACAGGTGGCAATTGTCAAGGAGATGGCAGGCAGGAATCGTGCAGCTCAGCTGGCAATTGTCAAGCAGATGAGCAGACAGTAATCACGCAGCTCAGCAGGCCCTGATCACGTGACTGAGCATGCACTGTTCACATGGCTGATCACACACCTATCACGTGACTGATCATGCACTGATCATGTGACTGATCATGCACTGATCACGTAGCTATCTTGCCCTGATCAATTGGCTGATCATACCCTCATCACGGGACTGATTGTGCACTGATCACGGCGCTATCAAGCATTGACTACATGACTCCACAAGCACTGATCACGTGGATGATCATTCACTGATCACGTGACTGACCATGCACTGATCACGTTACTGATCAGGCACTGATCACATGGCTGATCATGCACTGATCACTTGGCTGGACATACACTGATCACGTGCCTGGTAATGCACTGATCACGTGGCTGATCATGCACTGATCACGTAATTGATCATGCACTCATCACCTGGCTTATCATGCATTGATCATGTGACTGATCATGTGCTGATCATGTTTGGTGTCACACACTGATCATGTGCCTCTGGAGGCAAAGAACATAGATCTGAGTAGGCAGGAATCAGTCAGCAGGCTATAATCATGGAACTCAGCTCTGAGAAATCATGCTGCTCAGCTGGCAATAATCAAATAGATGAGCAGGCAGGAATTACGCAGCACAGGTGGCAATTGTCAAGGAGATGGCAGGCAGAAATCGTGCAGCTCAGCTGGCAATTGTCAAGCAGATGAGCAGACAGTAATCACGCAGCTCAGCAGGCCCTGATCACGTGACTGAGCATGCACTGTTCACATGGCTGATCACACACCTATCACGTGAGTGATCATGCACTTATCACGTGGCTCTCATGCACTGATCACGTGATTGCGCATGCATTGTTCACGTAATAGTATGCACTGAGCACGTGGCTATCATGCCCTGATGACATGGCTAATCATGCACTGATCATATGACTGATCATTCACTGATCACGTAGCTATCTTGCACTGATCACTTGGCTGATCATACACTCATCACGGGACTGATCGTGCACTGATCAAGGCGCTATCATGCATTGATTACATGACTCCACATGCACTGATCACGTGGATGATCATGCACTGATCACGTGACTGACCATGCACTGATCACGTGACTGATCATGCACTGATCACGTGGCTATCATGCACTGCTCACGTGGCTGATCATGCGATGATCACGCAGCTACCATGTACTGGTCACATGACTGATCATGCACTGATCACGTGACTGATCATGCAGTGATCACGTGGCTATCATGCACTACTCACGTGGCTGATCATGCAATGTTCATGTAACTACCATGTACAGGTCACGTGAATGATCATACACCTATCAGGTGACTGATCATGCACTGATCACGTGGCTATCATGCACTGATCCCGAGACTGATCATGCACTGATCACGTCTATATCATGCACTGAACACATGACTGCCCATGCACTGATCACGTGAATGATCATGCACTAATCATGTGACAGATCATGCACTTATCACGTGGCTGATCATGCACTGATACCGTGACTGAGCATGGACTGATCACATGACTATCATGTAGTGATCACGTGACTTAATGGCGCTGATCATGTGACTGATCATGCGCTGATCATGTTTGCTATCATACACTGATCATGTGCCTCTGGAGGCAATAAACAAAGAGCTGAGTAGGGACGAATCAAACAGTCAGCAGGCAATAATCATGGAATTCAGGTGTGAGGAATCAGGCTGCTCAGCTGGCAATAATCAAGCAGCTGAGCAGGCAGGAATTACGCAGCACAGCTGGCAATTGTCAAGCAGATGACAGGAAGGAATATTGCAGCTCAGCTGGCAATTGTCAAGCAGATGAGCAGACAGTAATCACGCAGCTCAGCAGGTCCAGATCACGTGACTGAGCATGCACTGTTCACGTGGCTGATCATACACTGATCACGTGATTGATCATGCACTGATCACTTGGATATCATGCACTGATCACGTGGATGATCATACACAGTTCTCGTGTCTGACCATACACTGCTCACGTGGCTGATCATACACTGCTCACGTAACTGATCATGCACTGATCACGTGGCTGATCATACACTGATCACGTGACTGATCATGCACTGATCACGTGACTGATCATGCACTGATCACGTGGCTATCATGCACTGATCACTTGGCTGGTCATACACTGATCACATGACTGATCATGCACTGTTCACGTGACTGATCATGTACAGATCACGTGAATAATCATGAAGTGTTCACGTGGCTATCCTGCACTGATCACGTGGATATCATGCACTGATCACCTGGCTGATCATGCAATGATCACGTAGCTACCATGCACTGGTCACGTGACTGATCATGCACTGATCAGGTAATTGATCATGCACTGATCACGTGACTGATCATGCACAGATCACGTGCTGATCATGCACAGATCACGTGACTAATCATGCACTGATCACGTGGCTATCATGCACTGCTCACGTGGCTGATCATGCAATGATCACACAGCTACCATGTACTGGTCACATGACAGATCATGCACTGTTCACATAATTGATCATGCACTGATCACCTGGCTTATCATGCATTGATTATGTGACTGATCATGTGCTGATCATGTTTGGTGTCACACACTGATCATGTGCCTCTGGAGGCAATGAACATAGAGCTGAGTAGGCAGGAATCAGTCAGCAGGCTATAATCATGGAACTCAGCTCTGAGAAATCATACTGCTCAGCTGGCAATAATCAAGTAGATGAGCAGGCAGGAATTACGCAGCACAGGTGGCAATTGTCAAGGAGAGGACAGGCAGGAATCGTGCAGCTCAGCTAGAAATTGTCAAACAGATGAGCAGACAGTAATCACGCAGCTCAGCAGGCCCTGATCACGTGACTGAGCATGCACTGTTCACATGGCTGATCACACACCTATCACGTGACTGATCATGCACTGATCATGTGACTGATCATGCACTGATCACGCAGCTATCTTGCACTGATCAATTGGCTGACCATACAATCATCACGGGACTGATTGTGCACTGATCATGGCGCTATCAAGCATTGACTACATGACTCCACATGCACTGATCCCGTGGATGATTATGAACTGATCACGTGACTGACCATGCACTGATCACCTTACTGATCAGGCACTGATCACATGGCTGATCATGCACTGATCACGTGGCTATCATGCACTGCTCACGTGGCTGATCAGGCAATGATCACGTAGCTACCATGTACTGGTCACGTGACTGATCATGCACTGATCACATAATTGATCATGCACTGATCATGTGGCTGATCATGCACTGATCACGTGGCTGAACATACACTGATCACGTGACTGATCATGCACTGATCACGTGACTGATCATGCACTGATCACGTGGCTATCATGCACTGATCACTTGGCTGGACATACACTGATCACGTGCCTGGTAATGCACTGATCACGTGGCTCATCATGCACTGATCACCTGACTGATCATACACTGTTCACGTGTCTGACCATGCACTGATCACGTGGCTGATCATACACTGCTCACGTAACTGACCATGCACTGATCACGTGGCTGATCATACACTGCTCACGTAACTGATCATGCAATGATCACGTGGCTATCATGCACTGAATACGTGGCTGCACATGCATTGTTCATGTAGCTCATCACACACCTGTCACGTGACATATCATGCACTGATCACGTGGCACTCATGCACTGATCACGTGGCTGATCATACTCTGCTCACGTAACTCATCATGCACACATCACGTGGCTATCATGCACTGCTCACGTGGTTCGTCATGGAATGATCACGAAGCTACCATATACTGGTCACGTGACTGATCATGCACAGATCACGTAAATGATCATGCACTGTTCACGTGACTGATCATGTACTGATCACGTGACTAATCATGAAGTGATCACGTGGCTATCCTGCACTGATCACGTGGATATCATGTACTGATCACGTGGCTGATCATGCAATGATCACGTAGCTACCATGCACTGATCACGTGACTGATCATGCACTGATCACGTGGCTGATCATGCAATGATCACGTAGCTACCATGGACTGGTCACGTGACTGATCATGCACTGATCACGTGGCTATCATGCACTGCTTACGTGGCTGATCATGCAATGATCACGCAGCTACCATGTACTGGTCACATGACTGATCATGCACTGATCACGTAATTGATCATGCACTGATCACCTGGCTTATCATGCATTGATCATGTGACTGATCATGTGCTGATCATGTTTGGTGTCACACACTGATCATGTGCCTCTGGAGGCAAAGAACATAGAGCTGAGTAGGCAGGAATCAGTCAGCAGGCTATAATCATGGAACTCAGCTCTGAGAAATCATGCTGCTCAGCTGGCAATAATCAAATAGATGAGCAGGCAGGAATTACGCAGCACAGGTGGCAATTGTCAAGGAGATGGCAGGCAGGAATCGTGCAGCTCAGCTGGCAATTGTCAAGCAGATGAGCAGACAGTAATCCCGCAGCTCAGCAGGCCCTGATCACGTGACTGAGCATGCACTGTTCACATGGCTGATCACACACCTATCACGTGACTGATCATGCACTTATCACGTGGCTCTCATGCACTGATCACGTGATTGCGCATGCATTGTTCACATAATAGTACGCACTGATCACATGGCTATCATGCCCTGATGACATGGCTAATCATGCACTGATCATATGACTGATCATTCACTGATCACGTAGCTATCTTGCACTGATCACTTGGCTGATCATCCACTCATCCCGGGACTGATCGTGCACTGATCAAGGCGCTATCATGCATTGATTACATGACTCCACATGCACTGATCACGTGGATGATCATGCACTGATCACGTGACTGATCATGCACTGATCACGTGACTGATCATGCACTGATCACGTGGCTATCATGCACTGATCACGTGGCTGATCATGCACTGATCACGTGACTGATCATGCACTGATCACGTGGCTGATCACACACTGATCACGTGACTGATCATGCACTGATCACGTGGCTATCATGCACTGATCACGTGGCTGATCATGCACTGATCACGTGGCTATCATGCACTGATCACGTGGCTGATCATGCACTGATCACGTGACTGATCATGCACTGATCACGTGGCTATCATGCACTGATCACGTGGCTGATCATGCACTGATCACGTGGCTATCATGCACTGATCACGTGGCTGATCATGCACTGATCACGCTATCATGCACTGATCACGTGACTGATCATGCACTGATCACGTGGCTGATCATGCACTGATCACGTGGCTGATCATGCACTGATCACGTGACTGATCATGCACTGATCACGTGACTGATCATGCACTGATCACGTGGCTATCATGCACTGATCACGTGGCTGATCATGCACTGATCACGTAGCTACCATGTACTGGTCACGTGACTGATCATGCACTGATCACGTAACTGATCATGCACTGATCACGTGGCTATCATGCACTGATCACGTGCTGATCATGCACTGATCACGTGACTGATCATGCACTGATCACGTGGCTATCATGCACTGATCACGTGGCTGATCATGCACTGATCACGCAGCTACCATGTACTGGTCACGTGACTGATCATGCACTGATCACATAATTGATCATGCACTGATCACGTGGCTTATCATGCACTGATCATGTGACTGATCATGTGCTGATCATGTTTGGTGTCATACACTGATCATGTGCCTCTGGAGGCAATGAACAAAGAGCTGAGTAGGCAGGAATCAGTCAGCAGGCTATAATCATGGAACTCAGCTCTGAGAAATCATGCTGCTCAGCTGGCAATAATCAAGCAGATGAGCAGGCAGGAATTACGCAGCACAGGTGGCAATTGTCAAGCAGATGACAGGCAGGAATCGTGCAGCTCAGCTGGAATTGTCAAGCAGATGAGCAGACAGTAATCACGCAGCTCAGCAGGCCCTGATCACGTGACTGAGCATGCACTGTTCACGTGGCTGATCACACACTGATCACGTGACTGATCATGCACTGATCACGTGACTGATCATGCACTGATCACGTGGCTATCATGCACTGATCACGTGGCTGATCATGCACTGATCACGGGACTGATCATGCACTGATCACGGGCTATCATGCACTGATACATGACTGACATGCACTGATCACGTGGCTGATCATGCACTGATCACGTGACTGATCATGCACTGATCACGTGACTGATCATGCACTGATCACGTGGCTGATCATGCACTGATCACGTGGCTATCATGCACTGATCACGTGGCTGATCATGCAATGATCACGTAGCTACCATGCACTGGTCACGTGACTGATCATGCACTGATCACGTAATTGATCATGCACTGATCACGTGGCTGATCATGCACTGATCACGTGGCTGATCATGCACTGATCACGTGACTGATCATGCACTGATCACGTGACTGATCATGCACTGATCACGTGGCTATCATGCACTGATCACGTGGCTGATCATGCACTGATCACGTGACTGATCATGCACTGATCACGTGGCTGATCATGCACTGATCACGTGACTGATCATGCACTGATCACGTGGCTGATCATGCACTGATCACGTGGCTGATCATGCACTGATCACGTGACTGATCATGCACTGATCACGTGGCTGATCATGCACTGATCACGTGACTGATCATGCACTGATCACGTGGCTGATCATGCACTGATCACGTGACTGATCATGCACTGATCACGTGGCTATCATGCACTGATCACGTGGCTGACATGCACTGATCACGTGGCTGATCACACACCTGTCACGTGACTATCATGCACTGATCACGTGGCATCATGCACTGATCACGTGGCTGATCATGCACTGATCACGTAACTGATCATGCACTGATCACGTGGCTATCATGCACTGATCACGTGGCTGATCACACATGATCACGTGACTGATCATGCACTGATCACGTGGCTATCATGCACTGATCACGTGGCTGATCATGCACTGATCACGTGACTGATCATGCACTGATCACGTGGCTGATCATGCACTGATCACGTGACTGATCATGCACTGATCACGTGGCTGATCATGCACTGATCACGTGGCTGATCATGCACTGATCACGTGACTGATCATGCACTGATCACGTGGCTGATCATGCACTGATCACGTGACTGATCATGCACTGATCACGTGGCTATCATGCACTGATCACGTGGCTGACATGCACTGATCACGTGGCTGATCACACACTGATCACGTGACTATCATGCACTGATCACGTGGCATCATGCACTGATCACGTGGCTGATCATGCACTGATCACGTGACTGATCATGCACTGATCACGTGGCTATCATGCACTGATCACGTGGCTGATCATGCACTGATCACGAAGCTACCATACTGGTCACGTGACTGATCATGCACTGATCACGTGACTGATCATGCACTGATCACGTGACTGATCATGCACTGATCACGTGACTGATCATGCACTGATCACGTGGCTATCATGCACTGATCACGTGGCTATCATGCACTGATCACGTGGCTGATCATGCACTGATCACGTGGCTACCATGCACTGATCACGTGACTGATCATGCACTGATCACGTGGCTGATCATGCACTGATCACGTGCTATCATGCACTGATCACGTGACTGATCATGCACTGATCACGTGGCTATCATGCACTGATCACGTGGCTGATCATGCACTGATCACGCAGCTACCATGCACTGATCACATGACTGATCATGCACTGATCACGTAACTGATCATGCACTGATCACGTGGCTTATCATGCACTGATCATGTGACTGATCATGCGCTGATCATGTTTGGTATCATACACTGATCATGTGCCTCTGGAGGCAATGAACAAAGAGCTGAGTAGGCAGGAATCAGTCAGCAGGCAATAATCATGGAACTCAGCTGTGAGAAATCATGCTGCTCAGCTGGCAATAATCAAATAGCTGAGCAGGCAGGAATTACGCAGCACAGCTGGCAATTGTCAAGCAGATGACAGGCAGGAATCGTGCAGCTCAGCTGGCAATTGTCAAGCAGATGAGCAGACAGTAATCACGCAGCTCAGCAGGCCCTGATCACGTGACTGAGCATGCACTGTTCACGTGGCTGATCACACACTGATCACGTGACTGATCATGCACTGATCACGTGGCTATCATGCACTGATCACGTGGCTGATCATGCACTGTTCACGTAATGTATGCACTGATCACGTGGCTATCATGCACTGATCACGTGGCTGATCATGCACTGATCACGTGACTGATCATGCACTGATCACGTGGCTATCATGCACTGATCACGTGGCTGATCATGCACTGATCACGGGACTGATCATGCACTGATCACGGGCTATCATGCACTGATCACGTGACTGATCATGCACTGATCACGTGGCTGATCATGCACTGATCACGTGACTGATCATGCACTGATCACGTGACTGATCATGCACTGATCACGTGGCTATCATGCACTGATCACGTGGCTGATCATGCACTGATCACGTGACTGATCATGCACTGATCACGTGGCTGATCATGCACGTATCACGTGACTGATCATGCACTGATCACGTGGCTGATCATGCACTGATCACGTGGCTGATCATGCACTGATCACGTGGCTATCATGCACTGATCACGTGGCTGATCATGCACTGATCACGTGACTGATCATGCACTGATCACGTGGCTATCATGCACTGATCACGTGGCTGATCATGCACTGATCACGTGGCTATCATGCACTGATCACGTGGCTGATCATGCACTGATCACGTGGCTATCATGCACTGATCACGTGACTGATCATGCACTGATCACGTGGCTGATCATGCACTGATCACGTGGCTGATCATGCACTGATCACGTGACTGATCATGCACTGATCACGTGACTGATCATGCACTGATCACGTGGCTATCATGCACTGATCACGTGGCTGATCATGCACTGATCACGTAGCTACCATGTACTGGTCACGTGACTGATCATGCACTGATCACGTGACTGATCATGCACTGATCACGTGGCTATCATGCACTGATCACGTGCTGATCATGCACTGATCACGTGACTGATCATGCACTGATCACGTGGCTATCATGCACTGATCACGTGGCTGATCATGCACTGATCACGCAGCTACCATGTACTGATCACATGACTGATCATGCACTGATCACATGACTGATCATGCACTGATCACGTGGCTTATCATGCACTGATCATGTGACTGATCATGTGCTGATCATGTTTGGTGTCATACACTGATCATGTGCCTCTGGAGGCAATGAACAAAGAGCTGAGTAGGCACGAATCAGTCAGCAGGCAATAATCATGGAACTCAGCTCTGAGAAATCATGCTGCTCAGCTGGCAATAATCAAGCAGCTGAGCAGGCAGGAATTACGCAGCACAGGTGGCAATTGTCAAGCAGATGACAGGCAGGAATCGTGCAGCTCAGCTGGCAATTGTCAAGCAGATGAGCAGACAGTAATCACGCAGCTCAGCAGGCCCTGATCACGTGACTGAGCATGCACTGTTCACGTGGCTGATCACACACTGATCACGTGACTGATCATGCACTGATCACGTGACTGATCATGCACTGATCACGTGGCTATCATGCACTGATCACGTGGCTGATCATGCACTGATCACGGGACTGATCATGCACTGATCACGGGCTATCATGCACTGATACATGACTGACATGCACTGATCACGTGGCTGATCATGCACTGATCACGTGACTGATCATGCACTGATCACGTGACTGATCATGCACTGATCACGTGGCTGATCATGCACTGATCACGTGGCTATCATGCACTGATCACGTGGCTGATCATGCAATGATCACGTAGCTACCATGCACTGGTCACGTGACTGATCATGCACTGATCACGTAATTGATCATGCACTGATCACGTGGCTGATCATGCACTGATCACGTGGCTGATCATGCACTGATCACGTGACTGATCATGCACTGATCACGTGACTGATCATGCACTGATCACGTGGCTATCATGCACTGATCACGTGGCTGATCATGCACTGATCACGTGACTGATCATGCACTGATCACGTGGCTGATCATGCACTGATCACGTGACTGATCATGCACTGATCACGTGGCTGATCATGCACTGATCACGTGGCTGATCATGCACTGATCACGTGACTGATCATGCACTGATCACGTGGCTGATCATGCACTGATCACGTGGCTGATCATGCACTGATCACGTGGCTGATCATGCACTGATCACGTGACTGATCATGCACTGATCACGTGGCTATCATGCACTGATCACGTGGCTGATCATGCACTGATCACGTGGCTGATCACACACTGTCACGTGACATATCATGCACTGATCACGTGGCACTCATGCACTGATCACGTGGCTGATCATGCACTGATCACGTGACTGATCATGCACTGATCACGTGGCTATCATGCACTGATCACGTGGCTGATCATGCATGATCACGTGACTGATCATGCACTGATCACGTGGCTATCATGCACTGATCACGTGGCTGATCATGCACTGATCACGTGACTGATCATGCACTGATCACGTGGCTGATCATGCACTGATCACGTGACTGATCATGCACTGATCACGTGGCTGATCATGCACTGATCACGTGGCTGATCATGCACTGATCACGTGACTGATCATGCACTGATCACGTGGCTGATCATGCACTGATCACGTGACTGATCATGCACTGATCACGTGGCTATCATGCACTGATCACGTGGCTGACATGCACTGATCACGTGGCTGATCACACACTGATCACGTGACTATCATGCACTGATCACGTGGCATCATGCACTGATCACGTGGCTGATCATACACTGATCACGTGACTGATCATGCACTGATCACGTGGCTATCATGCACTGATCACGTGGCTGATCATGCAATGATCACGTAGCTACCATGCACTGATCACGTGACTGATCATGCACTGATCACGTGGCTGATCATGCACTGATCACGTGACTGATCATGCACTGATCACGTGACTGATCATGCACTGATCACGTGGCTATCATGCACTGATCACGTGGCTATCATGCACTGATCACGTGGCTGATCATGCACTGATCACGTAGCTACCATGCACTGATCACGTGACTGATCATGCACTGATCACGTGGCTGATCATGCACTGATCACGTGGCTACCATGCACTGATCACGTGACTGATCATGCACTGATCACGTGGCTATCATGCACTGATCACGTGGCTGATCATGCACTGATCACGCAGCTATCATGCACTGGTCACGTGACTGATCATGCACTGATCACGTGACTGATCATGCACTGATCACGTGGCTTATCATGCACTGATCATGTGACTGATCATGTGCTGATCATGTTTGGTGTCATACACTGATCATGTGCCTCTGGAGGCAATGAACAAAGAGCTGAGTAGGCAGGAATCAGTCAGCAGGCTATAATCATGGAACTCAGCTCTGAGAAATCATGCTGCTCAGCTGGCAATAATCAAGCAGATGAGCAGGCAGGAATTACGCAGCACAGGTGGCAATTGTCAAGCAGATGACAGGCAGGAATCGTGCAGCTCAGCTGGCAATTGTCAAGCAGATGAGCAGACAGTAATCACGCAGCTCAGCAGGCCCTGATCACGTGACTGAGCATGCACTGTTCACGTGGCTGATCACACACTGATCACGTGACTGATCATGCACTGATCACGTGGCTATCATGCACTGATCACGTGACTGATCATGCACTGATCACGTAATATATGCACTGATCACGTGGCTATCATGCACTGATCACGTGGCTGATCATGCACTGATCACGTGACTGATCATGCACTGATCACGTGGCTATCATGCACTGATCACGTGGCTGATCATGCACTGATCACGGGACTGATCATGCACTGATCACGGGCTATCATGCACTGATCACATGACTGATCATGCACTGATCACGTGGCTGATCATGCACTGATCACGTGACTGATCATGCACTGATCACGTGACTGATCATGCACTGATCACGTGGCTATCATGCACTGATCACGTGGCTGATCATGCACTGATCACGTGACTGATCATGCACTGATCACGTGGCTGATCATGCACTGATCACGTGACTGATCATGCACTGATCACGTGGCTATCATGCACTGATCACGTGGCTGATCATGCACTGATCACGTGGATATCATGCACTGATCACGTGGCTGATCATGCACTGATCACGTGACTGATCATGCACTGATCACGTGGCTATCATGCACTGATCACGTGGCTGATCATGCACTGATCACGTGGCTATCATGCACTGATCACGTGACTGATCATGCACTGATCACGTAACTGATCATGCACTGATCACGTGGCTTATCATGCACTGATCATGTGACTGATCATGCACTGATCATGTTTGGTATCATACACTGATCATGTGCCTCTGGAGGCAATGAACATAGAGCTGAGTAGGCAGAAATCAGTCAGCAGGCTATAATCATGGAACTCAGCTCTGAAATATCATGCTGCTCAGCTGGCAATAATCAAGTGGCTGAGCAGGCAGGAATTATGCAGCACACGTTGCAATTGTCAAGAAGATGACAGGCAGGAATCGTGCAGCTCAGCTGGCAATTGTCAAGCAGATGAGCAGACACTAATCACGCAGCTCAGCAGGCCCTGATCACGTGACTGAGCATGCACTGATCACGTGGCTGATCACACACTGATCACGTGACTGATCATGCACTGATCACGTGACTGATCATGCACTGATCACGTGGCTGATCATGCACTGATCACGTGGCTGATCATGCACTGATCACGTGGCTGATCATGCACTGATCACGTGGCTGATCATGCACTGATCACGTGGCTGATCATGCACTGATCACGTGGCTGATCATGCACTGATCACGTGGCTGATCATGCACTGATCACGTGACTGATCATGCACTGATCACGTGGCTATCATGCACTACTCACGTGGCTGATCATGCAATGATCATGTAGCTACCATGTACAGGTCACGTCAATGATCATACACCCATCAGGTGACTGATCATGCACTGATCACGTGGC
Source organism: Bos javanicus (assembly GCF_032452875.1). Lineage (NCBI taxonomy): Eukaryota > Metazoa > Chordata > Mammalia > Artiodactyla > Bovidae > Bos > Bos javanicus. The sequence continues at coordinate 211,874 of NW_026893745.1, read as the reverse complement.
TATCATGCACTGATCACGTGACTGATCATGCACTGATCACGCCTATATCATGCACTGATCACATGACTGCCCATGCACTGATCACGTGGATGATCATACACTGATCATGTGACAGATCATGCACTGATCACGTGGCTGATCATGCACTGATACCGTGACTGAGCATGGACTGATCACATGACTATCATGTAGTGATCACGTGACTTAATGGCACTGATCATGTGACTGATCATGCGCTGATCATGTTTGCTATCATACACTGATCATGTGCCTCTGGAGGCAATAAACAAAGAGCTGAGTAGGCACGAATCAAACAGTCAGCAGGCAATAATCATGGAACTCAGGTGAGAGGAATCATGCTGCTCAGCTGGCAATAATCAAGCAGCTGAGCAGGCAGGAATTACGCAGCACAGCTGGCAATTGTCAAGCAGATGACAGGCAGGAATCGTGCAGCTCAGCTGGCAAATGTCAAGCAGATGAGCAGACAGTAATCACGCAGCTCAGCAGGCCCTGATCACGTGACTGAGCATGCACTGTTCACGTGGCTGATCATACACTGATCACGTGATTGATCATGCACTGATCACTTGGATATCATGCACTGATCACGTGGCTGATCATACACTGTTCACGTGTCTGACCATGCACTGATCACGTGGCTGATCATACACTGCTCACGTAACTGATCATGCACTGATCACGTGGCTATCATGCACTGATCACGTGGCTGATCATGCACTGTTCACGTGGCTGATCACACACTGTCACGTGACATATCATGCACTGATCACGTGGCACTCATGCACTGATCACGTGGCTGATCATACTCTGCTCACGTAACTGATCATGCACACATCACGTGGCTATCATGCACTGCTCACGTGGCTCGTCATGGAATGATCACGTAGCTACCATATACTGGTCACGTGACTGATCATGCACTGATCACGTGAATGATCATGCACTGATCACGTGACTGATCATGCACTGATCACGTGACTGATCATGCACTGATCACGTGGCTGATCATGCACTGATCACGCAATTGATCATGCACTGATCACGTGGCTGATCATGCACTGATCACGTGGCTGATCATGCACTGATCACGTGACTGATCATGCACTGATCACGTGGCTATCATGCACTGATCACGTGGCTGATCATGCACTGATCACGTGACTGATCATGCACTGATCACGTGACTGATCATGCACTGATCACGTGACTGATCATGCACTGATCACGTGGCTATCATGCACTGATCACGTGGCTATCATGCACTGATCACGTGGCTGATCATGCACTGATCACGTAGCTACCATGCACTGATCACGTGACTGATCATGCACTGATCACGTAATTGATCATGCACTGATCACGTGGCTGATCATGCACTGATCACGTGGCTGATCATGCACTGATCACGTGACTGATCATGCACTGATCACGTGACTGATCATGCACTGATCACGTGGCTATCATGCACTGATCACGTGGCTGATCATGCACTGATCACGTGACTGATCATGCACTGATCACGTGGCTGATCATGCACTGATCACGTGACTGATCATGCACTGATCACGTGACTGATCATGCACTGATCACGTGGCTGATCATGCACTGATCACGTGACTGATCATGCACTGATCACGTGGCTGATCATGCACTGATCACGTGACTGATCATGCACTGATCACGTGGCTGATCATGCACTGATCACGTGACTGATCATGCACTGATCACGTGGCTATCATGCACTGATCACGTGGCTGATCATGCACTGATCACGTGGCTGATCACACACTGATCACGTGACTATCATGCACTGATCACGTGGCATCATGCACTGATCACGTGGCTGATCATACACTGATCACGTGACTGATCATGCACTGATCACGTGGCTATCATGCACTGATCACGTGGCTGATCATGCAATGATCACGAAGCTACCATGTACTGGTCACGTGACTGATCATGCACTGATCACGTGACTGATCATGCACTGATCACGTGACTGATCATGCACTGATCACGTGACTGATCATGCACTGATCACGTGGCTATCATGCACTGATCACGTGGCTATCATGCACTGATCACGTGGCTGATCATGCACTGATCACGTGGCTATCATGCACTGATCACGTGACTGATCATGCACTGATCACGTGGCTGATCATGCACTGATCACGTGCTATCATGCACTGATCACGTGACTGATCATGCACTGATCACGTGGCTATCATGCACTGATCACGTGGCTGATCATGCACTGATCACGCAGCTACCATGCACTGATCACATGACTGATCATGCACTGATCACGTGACTGATCATGCACTGATCACGTGGCTTATCATGCACTGATCATGTGACTGATCATGTGCTGATCATGTTTGGTGTCATACACTGATCATGTGCCTCTGGAGGCAATGAACATAGAGCTGAGTAGGCAGGAATCAGTCAGCAGGCTATAATCATGGAACTCAGCTCTGAGAAATCATGCTGCTCAGCTGGCAATAATCAAGCAGATGAGCAGGCAGGAATTACGCAGCACAGGTGGCAATTGTCAAGCAGATGACAGGCAGGAATCGTGCAGCTCAGCTGGCAATTGTCAAGCAGATGAGCAGACAGTAATCACGCAGCTCAGCAGGCCCTGATCACGTGACTGAGCATGCACTGTTCACGTGGCTGATCACACACTGATCACGTGACTGATCATGCACTGATCACGTGGCTATCATGCACTGATCACGTGGCTGATCATGCACTGTTCACGTAATATCATGCACTGATCACGTGGCTATCATGCACTGATCACGTGGCTGATCATGCACTGATCACGTGACTGATCATGCACTGATCACGTGGCTATCATGCACTGATCACGTGGCTGATCATGCACTGATCACGTGACTGATCATGCACTGATCACGGGCTGTCATGCACTGATCACGTGACTGATCATGCACTGATCACGTGGCTGATCATGCACTGATCACGTGACTGATCATGCACTGATCACGTGACTGATCATGCACTGATCACGTGGCTATCATGCACTGATCACGTGGCTGATCATGCACTGATCACGTGACTGATCATGCACTGATCACGTGACTGATCATGCACTGATCACGTGGCTATCATGCACTGATCACGTGGCTGATCATGCACTGATCACGTGCCTGATCATGCACTGATCACGTGGCTGATCATGCACTGATCACGTGACTGATCATGCACTGATCACGTGGCTGATCATGCACTGATCACGTGGCTGATCATGCACTGATCACGTGACTGATCATGCACTGATCACGTGGCTATCATGCACTGATCACGTGGCTGATCATGCACTGATCACGTGGCTGATCATGCACTGATCACGTGGCTGATCATGCACTGATCACGTGACTGATCATGCACTGATCACGTGACTGATCATGCACTGATCACGTGGCTATCATGCACTGCTCACGTGGCTGATCATGCATGATCACGCAGCTACCATGTACTGGTCACATGACTGATCATGCACTGATCACGTGACTGATCATGCAGTGATCACGTGGCTATCATGCACTACTCACGTGGCTGATCATGCAATGTTCATGTAGCTACCATGTACAGGTCACGTGAATGATCATACACCCATCAGGTGACTGATCATGCACTGATCACGTGGCTATCATGCACTGATCACGAGACTGATCATGCACTGATCACGTCTATATCATGCACTGATCACATGACTGCCCATGCACTGATCACGTGGATGATCATACACTAATCATGTGACAGATCATGCACTGATCACGTGGCTGATCATGCACTGATACCGTGACTGAGCATGGACTGATCACATGACTATCATGTAGTGATCACGTGACTTAATGGCGCTGATCATGTGACTGATCATGCGCTGATCATGTTTGCTATCATACACTGATCATGTGCCTCTGGAGGCAATAAACAAAGAGCTGAGTAGGCACGAATCAAACAGTCAGCAGGCAATAATCATGGAACTCAGGTGTGAGGAATCATGCTGCTCAGCTGGCAATAATCAAGCAGCTGAGCAGGCAGGAATTACGCAGCACAGCTGGCAATTGTCAAGCAGATGACAGGCAGGAATCGTGCAGCTCAGCTGGCAATTGTCAAGCAGATGAGCAGACAGTAATCACGCAGCACAGCAGGCCCAGATCACGTGACTGAGCATGCACTGATCACGTGGATGATCATGCACTGATCACGTGGATATCATGCACTGTTCACGTGTCTGACCATGCACTGATCACGTGGCAGATCATACACTGCTCACGTAACTGATCATGCACTGATCACGTGGCTATAATGCAGTGATCACGTGGCTTAACATGCACTGTTCACGTGGCTGATCACACACCTGTCACGTGACATATCATGCACTGATCACGTGGCACTCATGCACTGATCACGTGGCTGATCATACTCTGCTCACGTAACTCATCATGCACACATCACGTGGCTATCATGCACTGCTCACGTGGCTGTCATGGAATGATCACGTAGCTACCATATACTGGTCACGTGACTGATCATGCACAGATCACGTAAATGATCATGCACTGTTCACGTGACTGATCATGTACTTATCACGTGACTGATCATGCACTGATCACGTGGCTATCATGCACTGCTCACGTGGCTGATCATGCATGATCACGCAGCTACCATGTACTGGTCACGTGACTGATCATACACTGATCACGTGTCTGATCATGCACTGATCACGTGGCTGATCATGCACTGATCACGTGACTGATCATGCACTGATCACGTGGCTGTCATGCACTGATCACGTGGCTGATCATGCACTGATCACGTGGCTGATCACACACTGTCACGTGACATATCATGCACTGATCACGTGGCATCATGCACTGATCACGTGGCTGATCATGCACTGATCACGTGACTGATCATGCACTGATCACGTGGCTATCATGCACTGATCACGTGGCTGATCATGCAATGATCACGTAGCTACCATGTACTGGTCACGTGACTGATCATGCACTGATCACGTGACTGATCATGCACTGATCACGTGACTGATCATGCACTGATCACGTGGCTGATCATGCACTGATCACGTGGCTGATCATGCACTGATCACGTGACTGATCATGCACTGATCACGTGGCTGATCATGCACTGATCACGTGGCTGATCATGCACTGATCACGTGACTGATCATGCACTGATCACGTGACTGATCATGCACTGATCACGTGGCTATCATGCACTGATCACGTGGCTGATCATGCACTGATCACGCAGCTACCATGCACTGATCACATGACTGATCATGCACTGATCACATGACTGATCATGCACTGATCACGTGGCTAATCATGCACTGATCATGTGACTGATCATGTGCTGATCATGTTTGGTATCATACACTGATCATGTGCCTCTGGAGGCAATGAACATAGAGCTGAGTAGGCACGAATCAGTCAGCAGGCTATAATCATGGAACTCAGCTCTGAGGAATCATGCTGCTCAGCTGGCAATAATCAAGCAGATGAGCAGGCAGGAATTACGCAGCACAGGTGGCAATTGTCAAGCAGATGACAGGCAGGAATCGTGCAGCTCAGCTGGCAATTGTCAAGCAGATGAGCAGACAGTAATCACGCAGCTCAGCAGGCCCTGATCACGTGACTGAGCATGCACTGTTCACGTGGCTGATCACACACTGATCACGTGACTGATCATGCACTGATCACGTGACTGATCATGCACTGATCACGTGGCTGATCATGCACTGATCACGTGGCTGATCATGCACTGATCACGGGACTGATCATGCACTGATCACGGGCTATCATGCACTGATACATGACTGATCATGCACTGATCACGTGGCTGATCATGCACTGATCACGTGACTGTCATGCACTGATCACGTGGCTGATCATGCACTGATCACGTGACTGATCATGCACTGATCACGTGGCTATCATGCACTACTCACGTGGCTGATCATGCAATGATCACGTAGCTACCATGTACTGGTCACGTGACTGATCATACACCCATCAGGTGACTGATCATGCACTGATCACGTGGCTGATCATGCACTGATCACGTGACTGATCATGCACTGATCACGTGACTGATCATGCACTGATCACGTGGCTATCATGCACTGATCACGTGGCTGATCATGCACTGATCACGTGGCTGATCATGCACTGATACCGTGACTGAGCATGGACTGATCACATGACTATCATGTAGTGATCACGTGACTTAATGGCACTGATCATGTGACTGATCATGCGCTGATCATGTTTGCTATCATACACTGATCATGTGCCTCTGGAGGCAATAAACAAAGAGCTGAGTAGGCACGAATCAAACAGTCAGCAGGCAATAATCATGGAACTCAGGTGTGAGGAATCATGCTGCTCAGCTGGCAATAATCAAGCAGCTGAGCAGGCAGGAATTACGCAGCACAGCTGGCAATTGTCAAGCAGATGACAGGCAGGAATCATGCAGCTCAGCTGGCAATTGTCAAGCAGATGAGCAGACAGTAATCACGCAGCTCAGCAGGCCCTGATCACGTGACTGAGCATGCACTGTTCACGTGGCTGATCATACACTGATCACGTGATGATCATGCACTGATCACGTGGATATCATGCACTGATCACGTGGCTGATCATACACTGATCACGTGTCTGACCATGCACTGATCACGTGGCTGATCATACACTGATCACGTAACTGATCATGCACTGATCACGTGGCTATCATGCACTGATCACGTGGCTGTCATGCACTGATCACGTGGCTATCATGCACTGATCACGTGACTGATCATGCACTGATCACGTGACTGATCATGCACTGATCACGTGACTGATCATGCACTGATCACGTGACTGATCATGCACTGATCACGTGGCTATCATGCACTGATCACGTGGCTGATCATGCAAGATCACGTAGCAACCATGTACTGGTCACGTGACTGATCATGCACTGATCACGTAATTGATCATGCACTGATCACGTGGCTGATCATGCACTGATCACGTGGCTGATCACACATGATCACGTGACTGATCATGCACTGATCACGTGGCTGATCATGCACTGATCACGTGGCTATCATGCACTGATCACGTGACTATCATGCACTGATCACGTGGCTGATCACACACGTATCACGTGACTGATCATGCACTGATCACGTGGCTATCATGCACTGATCACGTGGCTATCATGCACTGATCACGTGGCTGATCATGCACTGATCACGTGGCTACCATGCACTGGTCACGTGACTGATCATGCACTGATCACGTAATTGATCATGCACTGATCACGTGACTGATCATGCACTGATCACGTGACTGATCATGCACTGATCACGTGACTGATCATGCACTGATCACGTGGCTATCATGCACTGATCACGTGGCTGATCATGCACTGATCACGCAGCTACCATGTACTGTCACATGACTGATCATGCACTGATCACGTAATTGATCATGCACTGATCACGTGGCTTATCATGCACTGATCATGTGACTGATCATGTGCTGATCATGTTTGGTGTCATACACTGATCATGTGCCTCTGGAGGCAATGAACATAGAGCTGAGTAGGCAGGAATCAGTCAGCAGGCTATAATCATGGAACTCACCTCTGAGAAATCATGCTGCTCAGCTGGCAATAATCAAGTAGATGAGCAGGCAGGAATTACGCAGCACAGGTGGCAATTGTCAAGGAGATGACAGGCAGGAATCGTGCAGCTCAGCTGGCAATTGTCAAGCAGATGAGCAGACAGTAATCACGCAGCTCAGCAGGCCCTGATCACGTGACTGATCATGCACTGATCACGTGGCTGATCACACACTGATCACGTGACTGATCATGCACTGATCACGTGACTGATCATGCACTGATCACGTGGCTATCATGCACTGATCACGTGGCTGATCATGCACTGATCACGTGGCTGATCATGCACTGATCACGTGGCTGATCATGCACTGATCACGTGACTGATCATGCACTGATCACGTGGCTGATCATGCACTGATCACGTGGCTATCATGCACTGATCACGTGGCTGATCATGCATGATCACGCAGCTACCATGCACTGATCACGTGACTGATCATGCACTGATCACGTGGCTATCATGCACTGATCACGTGACTGATCATGCACTGATCACGTCTATATCATGCACTGATCACATGACTGCCCATGCACTGATCACGTGGCTGATCATACACTGATCATGTGACTGATCATGCACTGATCACTGTGACTGAGCATGGACTGATCACATGACTATCATGTAGTGATCACGTGACTTAATGGCGCTGATCATGTGACTGATCATGCGCTGATCATGTTTGCTATCATACACTGATCGTGTGCCTCTGGAGGCAATAAACAAAGAGCTGAGTAGGCACGAATCAAACAGTCAGCAGGCAATAATCATGGAACTCAGGTGTGAAGAATCATGCTGCTCAGCTGGCAATAATCAAGCAGCTGAGCAGGCAGGAATTACGCAGCACAGCTGACAATTGTCAAGCAGATGACAGGCAGGAATCGTGCAGCTCAGCTGGCAATTGTCAAGCAGATGAGCAGACAGTAATCACGCAGCTCAGCAGGCCCAGATCACGTGACTGAGCATGCACTGTTCACGTGGCTGATCATACACTGATCACGTGATTGATCATGCACTGATCACTTGGATATCATGCACTGATCACGTGGCTGATCATACACTGTTCACGTGTCTGACCCTGCACTGATCACGTGGCTGATCATACACTGCTCACGTAACTGATAATGCACTTTTCACGTGGCTATCATGCACTGAATACGTGGCTGAACATGCACTGTTCACGTGGCTGATCACACACCTGTCACGTGACTGATCATGCACTGATCACGTGGCACTCATGCACTGATCACGTGGCTGATCATACTCTGCTCACGTAACTCATCATGCACACATCACGTGCCTATCATGCACTGCTCACGTGGCTCGTCACGGAATGATCACGTAGCTACCATATACTGGTCACGTGACTGATCATGCACAGATCACGTAAATGATCATGCACTGATCACGTGGCTGATCATGCACTGATCACGTGACTGATCATGCACTGATCACGTGGCTGATCATGCACTGATCACGTGGCTGATCATGCACTGATCACGTGGCTGATCATGCACTGATCACGTGGCTGATCATGCACTGATCACGTGACTGATCATGCACTGATCACGTGGCTGATCATGCACTGATCACGTGGCTGATCATGCACTGATCACGTGGCTGATCATGCACTGATCACGTAACTGATCATGCACTGATCACGTGGCTGATCATGCACTGATCACGTGGCTGATCATGCACTGATCACGTGGCTGATCATGCACTGATCACGTAACTGATCATGCACTGATCACGTGGCTATCATGCACTGATCACGTGGCTGATCATGCACTGATCACGTGGCTGATCACACACTGATCACGTGACTGATCATGCACTGATCACGTGGCATCATGCACTGATCACGTGGCTGATCATGCACTGATCACGTAACTGATCATGCACTGATCACGTGGCTATCATGCACTGATCACGTGGCTGATCACACATGATCACGTGACTGATCATGCACTGATCACGTGGCATCATGCACTGATCACGTGGCTGATCATGCACTGATCACGTAACTGATCATGCACTGATCACGTGGCTATCATGCACTGATCACGTGGCTGATCATGCACTGATCACGTGCTATCATGCACTGATCACGTGACTGATCATGCACTGATCACGTAACTGATCATGCACTGATCACGTGACTGATCATGCACTGATCACGTGACTGATCATGCACTGATCACGTGGCTATCATGCACTGATCACGTGGCATCATGCACTGATCACGTGGCTGATCATGCAATGATCACGTAGCTACCATGCACTGATCACGTGACTGATCATGCACTGATCACGTGGCTGATCATGCACTGATCACGTAGCTACCATGCACTGATCACGTGACTGATCATGCACTGATCACGTGGCTATCATGCACTGATCACGTGGCTGATCATGCACTGATCACGCAGCTACCATGTACTGATCACATGACTGATCATGCACTGATCACGTAATTGATCATGCACTGATCACGTGGCTTATCATGCACTGATCATGTGACTGATCATGTGCTGATCATGTTTGGTGTCATACACTGATCATGTGCCTCTGGAGGCAATGAACATAGAGCTGAGTAGGCACGAATCAGTCAGCAGGCTATAATCATGGAACTCAGCTCTGAGAAATCATGCTGCTCAGCTGGCAATAATCAAGCAGATGAGCAGGCAGGAATTACGCAGCACAGGTGGCAATTGTCAAGCAGATGACAGGCAGGAATCGTGCAGCTCAGCTGGCAATTGTCAAGCAGATGAGCAGACAGTAATCACGCAGCTCAGCAGGCCCTGATCACGTGACTGAGCATGCACTGTTCACGTGGCTGATCACACACTGATCACGTGACTGATCATGCACTGATCACGTGGCTATCATGCACTGATCACGTGATTGATCATGCACTGATCACGTAATGTCATGCACTGATCACGTGGCTATCATGCACTGATCACGTGGCTGATCATGCACTGATCACGTGACTGATCATGCACTGATCACGTAGCTATCATGCACTGATCACGTGGCTGATCATGCACTGATCACGTGACTGATCATGCACTGATCACGTGCTATCATGCACTGATCACGTGACTGATCATGCACTGATCACGTGGATGATCATGCACTGATCACGTGACTGATCATGCACTGATCACGTGACTGATCATGCACTGATCACGTGGCTATCATGCACTGCTCACGTGGCTGATCATGCATGATCACGCAGCTACCATGTACTGGTCACATGACTGATCATGCACTGATCACGTGACTGATCATGCACTGATCACGTGGCTATCATGCACTACTCACGTGGCTGATCATGCAATGTTCATGTAGCTACCATGTACAGGTCACGTGAATGATCATACACCCATCAGGTGACTGATCATGCACTGATCACGTGGCTATCATGCACTGATCACGAGACTGATCATGCACTGATCACGTCTATATCATGCACTGATCACATGACTGCCCATGCACTGATCACGTGGATGATCATACACTAATCATGTGACAGATCATGCACTGATCACGTGGCTGATCATGCACTGATACCGTGACTGAGCATGGACTGATCACATGACTATCATGTAGTGATCACGTGACTTAATGGCGCTGATCATGTGACTGATCATGCGCTGATCATGTTTGCTATCATACACTGATCATGTGCCTCTGGAGGCAATAAACAAAGAGCTGAGTAGGCACGAATCAAACAGTCAGCAGGCAATAATCATGGAACTCAGGTGTGAGGAATCATGCTGCTCAGCTGGCAATAATCAAGCAGCTGAGCAGGCAGGAATTACGCAGCACAGCTGGCAATTGTCAAGCAGATGACAGGCAGGAATCGTGCAGCCCAGCTGGCAATTGTCAAGCAGATGAGCAGACAGTAATCACGCAGCTCAGCAGGCCCAGATCACGTGACTGAGCATGCACTGTTCACGTGGCTGATCATACACTGATCACGTGATTGATCATGCACTGATCACTTGGATATCATGCACTGATCACGTGGCTGATCATACACAGTTCACGTGTCTGACCATGCACTGATCACGTGGCTGATCATACACTGCTCACGTAACTGATCATGCACTGATCACGTGGCTGATCATGCACTGATCACGTGACTGATCATGCACTGATCACGTGACTGATCATGCACTGATCACGTGGCTATCATGCACTGATCACGTGGCTGATCATGCACTGATCACGTGACTGATCATGCACTGATCACGTGACTGATCATGCACTGATCACGTGACTGATCATGCACTGATCACGTGGCTATCATGCACTGATCACGTGGATATCATGCACTGATCACGTGGCTGATCACACACGTATCACGTGACTGATCATGCACTGATCACGTGGCTGATCATGCACTGATCACGTGGCTATCATGCACTGATCACGTGGCTGATCATGCAATGATCACGTAGCTACCATGCACTGGTCACGTGACTGATCATGCACTGATCACGTAATTGATCATGCACTGATCACGTGACTGATCATGCACTGATCACGTGACTGATCATGCACTGATCACGTGACTGATCATGCACTGATCACGTGGCTATCATGCACTGATCACGTGGCTGATCATGCACTGATCACGCAGCTACCATGCACTGGTCACATGACTGATCATGCACTGATCACATAATTGATCATGCACTGATCACGTGGCTTATCATGCACTGATCATGTGACTGATCATGTGCTGATCATGTTTGGTGTCACACACTGATCATGTGCCTCTGGAGGCAATGAACATAGAGCTGAGTAGGCAGGAATCAGTCAGCAGGCTATAATCATGGAACTCAGCTCTGAGAAATCATGCTGCTCAGCTGGCAATAATCAACTAGATGAGCAGGCAGGAATTACGCAGCACAGGTGGCAATTGTCAAGCAGATGACAGGCAGGAATCATGCAGCTCAGCTGGCAATTGTCAAGCAGATGAGCAGACAGTAATCACGCAGCTCAGCAGGCCCTGATCACGTGACTGAGCATGCACTGTTCACGTGGCTGATCACACACTGATCACGTGACTGATCATGCACTGATCACGTGACTGATCATGCACTGATCACGTGGCTATCATGCACTGATCACGTGGCTGATCATACACTGATCACGGGACTGATCATGCACTGATCACGTGGCTATCATGCATTGACTACATGACTCACATGCACTGATCACGTGGATGATCATGCACTGATCACGTGACTGATCATGCACTGATCACGTGACTGATCATGCACTGATCACGTGGCTGATCATGCACTGATCACGTGGCTATCATGCACTGATCACGTGGCTGATCATGCAATGATCACGTAGCTACCATGTACTGGTCACGTGACTGATCATGCACTGATCACGTAATTGATCATGCACTGATCACGTGGCTGATCATGCACTGATCACGTGGCTGATCATACACTGATCACGTGACTGATCACGTGACTGATCATGCACTGATCACGTGGCTATCATGCACTGATCACGTGACTGGACATACACTGATCACGTGCCTGGTCATGCACTGATCACGTGGCTGATCATGCACTGATCACGTGACTGATCATGCACTGATCACGTGTCTGATCATGCACTGATCACGTGGCTATCATGCACTGCTCACGTGGCTGATCATGCATGATCACGCAGCTACCATGTACTGTTCACATGACTGATCATGCACTGATCACGTGACTGATCATGCAGTGATCACGTGGCTATCATGCACTACTCACGTGGCTGATCATGCAATGATCATGTAGCTACCATGTACAGGTCACGTGAATGATCATACACCCATCAGGTGACTGATCATGCACTGATCACGTGGCTATCATGCACTGATCACGAGACTGATCATGCACTGATCACGTCTATATCATGCACTGATCACATGACTGCCCATGCACTGATCACGTGGATGATCATACACTAATCATGTGACAGATCATGCACTGATCACGTGGCTGATCATGCACTGATACCGTGACTGAGCATGGACTGATCACATGACTATCATGTAGTGATCACGTGACTTAATGGCGCTGATCATGTGACTGATCATGCGCTGATCATGTTTGCTATCATACACTGATCATGTGCCTCTGGAGGCAATAAACAAAGAGCTGAGTAGGCACGAATCAAACAGTCAGCAGGCAATAATCATGGAACTCAGGTGTGAGGAATCATGCTGCTCAGCTGGCAATAATCAAGCAGCTGAGCAGGCAGGAATTACGCAGCACAGCTGACAATTGTCAAGCAGATGACAGGCAGGAATCGTGCAGCTCAGCTGGCAATTGTCAAGCAGATGAGCAGACAGTAATCACGCAGCTCAGCAGGCCCAGATCACGTGACTGAGCATGCACTGTTCACGTGGCTGATCATACACTGATCACGTGATTGATCATGCACTGATCACTTGGATATCATGCACTGATCACGTGGCTGATCATACACTGTTCACGTGTCTGACCCTGCACTGATCACGTGGCTGATCATACACTGCTCACGTAACTGATCATGCACTGATCACGTGGCTATCATGCACTGATCACGTGGCTGAACATGCACTGTTCACGTGGCTGATCACACACCTGTCACGTGACTGATCATGCACTGATCACGTGGCACTCATGCACTGATCACGTGGCTGATCATACTCTGCTCACGAAACTCATCATGCACACATCACGTGGCTATCATGCACTGCTCACGTGGCTCGTCATGGAATGATCACGTAGCTACCATATACTGGTCACGTGACTGATCATGCACAGATCACGTAAATGATCATGCACTGATCACGTGACTGATCATGCACTGATCACGTGACTGATCATGCACTGATCACGTGGCTGATCATGCACTGATCACGTGGCTGATCATGCACTGATCACGTGGCTGATCATGCACTGATCACGTAACTGATCATGCACTGATCACGTGGCTGATCATGCACTGATCACGTGGCTGATCATGCACTGATCACGTGGCTGATCATGCACTGATCACGTAACTGATCATGCACTGATCACGTGGCTATCATGCACTGATCACGTGGCTGATCATGCACTGATCACGTGGCTGATCACACACTGTCACGTGACTGATCATGCACTGATCACGTGGCATCATGCACTGATCACGTGGCTGATCATGCACTGATCACGTAACTGATCATGCACTGATCACGTGGCTATCATGCACTGATCACGTGGCTGATCACACATGATCACGTGACTGATCATGCACTGATCACGTGGCATCATGCACTGATCACGTGGCTGATCATGCACTGATCACGTGACTGATCATGCACTGATCACGTGGCTATCATGCACTGATCACGTGGCTCATCATGCACTGATCACGGCTATCATGCACTGATCACGTGACTGATCATGCACTGATCACGTGACTGATCATGCACTGATCACGTGACTGATCATGCACTGATCACGTGACTGATCATGCACTGATCACGTGGCTATCATGCACTGATCACGTGGACATCATGCACTGATCACGTGGCTGATCATGCACTGATCACGTAGCTACCATGCACTGATCACGTGACTGATCATGCACTGATCACGTGGCTGATCATGCACTGATCACGTAGCTACCATGCACTGATCACGTGACTGATCATGCACTGATCACGTGGCTATCATGCACTGATCACGTGGCTGATCATGCAATGATCACGCAGCTACCATGTACTGATCACATGACTGATCATGCACTGATCACGTAATTGATCATGCACTGATCACGTGGCTTATCATGCACTGATCATGTGACTGATCATGTGCTGATCATGTTTGGTGTCATACACTGATCATGTGCCTCTGGAGGCAATGAACATAGAGCTGAGTAGGCAGGAATCAGTCAGCAGGCTATAATCATGGAACTCAGCTCTGAGAAATCATGCTGCTCAGCTGGCAATAATCAAGTAGATGAGCAGGCAGGAATTACGCAGCACAGGTGGCAATTGTCAAGCAGATGACAGGCAGGAATCGTGCAGCTCAGCTGGCAATTGTCAAGCAGATGAGCAGACAGTAATCACGCAGCTCAGCAGGCCCTGATCACGTGACTGAGCATGCACTGTTCACGTGGCTGATCACACACTGATCACGTGACTGATCATGCACTGATCACGTGGCTATCATGCACTGATCACGTGACTGATCATGCACTGATCACGTAATATCATGCACTGATCACGTGGCTATCATGCACTGATCACGTGGCTGATCATGCACTGATCACGTGACTGATCATGCACTGATCACGTGGCTATCATGCACTGATCACGTGGCTGATCATGCACTGATCACGTGACTGATCATGCACTGATCACGGGCTATCATGCACTGATCACATGACTGACATGCACTGATCACGTGGATGATCATGCACTGATCACGTGACTGATCATGCACTGATCACGTGACTGATCATGCACTGATCACGTGGCTATCATGCACTGCTCACGTGGCTGATCATGCATGATCACGCAGCTACCATGTACTGGTCACATGACTGATCATGCACTGATCACGTGACTGATCATGCACTGATCACGTGGCTATCATGCACTACTCACGTGGCTGATCATGCAATGTTCATGTAGCTACCATGTACAGGTCACGTGAATGATCATACACCCATCAGGTGACTGATCATGCACTGATCACGTGGCTATCATGCACTGATCACGAGACTGATCATGCACTGATCACGTCTATATCATGCACTGATCACATGACTGCCCATGCACTGATCACGTGGATGATCATACACTAATCATGTGACAGATCATGCACTGATCACGTGGCTGATCATGCACTGATACCGTGACTGAGCATGGACTGATCACATGACTATCATGTAGTGATCACGTGACTTAATGGCGCTGATCATGTGACTGATCATGCGCTGATCATGTTTGCTATCATACACTGATCATGTGCCTCTGGAGGCAATAAACAAAGAGCTGAGTAGGCACGAATCAAACAGTCAGCAGGCAATAATCATGGAACTCAGGTGTGAGGAATCATGCTGCTCAGCTGGCAATAATCAAGCAGCTGAGCAGGCAGGAATTACGCAGCACAGCTGGCAATTGTCAAGCAGATGACAGGCAGGAATCGTGCAGCCCAGCTGGCAATTGTCAAGCAGATGAGCAGACAGTAATAACGCAGCTCAGCAGGCCCAGATCACGTGACTGAGCATGCACTGTTCACGTGGCTGATCATACACTGATCACGTGATTGATCATGCACTGATCACTTGGATATCATGCACTGATCACGTGGCTGATCATACACTGTTCACGTGTCTGACCATGCACTGATCACGTGGCTGATCATACACTGCTCACGTAACTGATCATGCACTGATCACGTGGCTGATCATGCACTGATCACGTGGCTGATCATGCACTGATCACGTGACTGATCATGCACTGATCACGTGGCTATCATGCACTGATCACGTGGCTGATCATGCACTGATCACGTGACTGATCATGCACTGATCACGTGACTGATCATGCACTGATCACGTGACTGATCATGCACTGATCACGTGGCTATCATGCACTGATCACGTGATATCATGCACTGATCACGTGGCTGATCATGCACGTATCACGTGACTGATCATGCACTGATCACGTGGCTGATCATGCACTGATCACGTGGCTATCATGCACTGATCACGTGGCTGATCATGCAATGATCACGTAGCTACCATGCACTGGTCACGTGACTGATCATGCACTGATCACGTAATTGATCATGCACTGATCACGTGACTGATCATGCACTGATCACGTGACTGATCATGCACTGATCACGTGACTGATCATGCACTGATCACGTGGCTATCATGCACTGATCACGTGGCTGATCATGCACTGATCACGTGGCTACCATGTACTGATCACATGACTGATCATGCACTGATCACATGATTGATCATGCACTGATCACGTGGCTTATCATGCACTGATCATGTGACTGATCATGTGCTGATCATGTTTGGTGTCACACACTGATCATGTGCCTCTGGAGGCAATGAACATAGAGCTGAGTAGGCAGGAATCAGTCAGCAGGCTATAATCATGGAACTCAGCTCTGAGAAATCATGCTGCTCAGCTGGCAATAATCAAGTAGATGAGCAGGCAGGAATTACGCAGCACAGGTGGCAATTGTCAAGGAGATGACAGGCAGGAATCGTGCAGCTCAGCTGGAAATAGTCAAGCAGATGAGCAGACAGTAATCACGCAGCTCAGCAGGCCCTGATCACGTGACTGAGCATGCACTGTTCACGTGGCTGATCACACACTGATCACGTGACTGATCATGCACTGATCATGTGACTGATCATGCACTGATCACGTAGCTATCATGCACTGATCACGTGGCTGATCATACACTGATCACGGGACTGATCATGCACTGATCGCTATCATGCATTGACTACATGACTCACATGCACTGATCACGTGGCTGATCATGCACTGATCACGTGACTGATCATGCACTGATCACGTGACTGATCATGCACTGATCACGTGGCTGATCATGCACTGATCACGTGGCTATCATGCACTGATCACGTGGCTGATCATGCAATGATCACGTAGCTACCATGTACTGGTCACGTGACTGATCATGCACTGATCACGTAATTGATCATGCACTGATCACGTGGCTGATCATGCACTGATCACGTGGCTGATCATGCACTGATCACGTGACTGATCATGCACTGATCACGTGACTGATCATGCACTGATCACGTGGCTATCATGCACTGATCACGTGGCTGATCATGCACTGATCACGTGACTGATCATGCACTGATCACGTGGCTGATCATGCACTGATCACGTGACTGATCATGCACTGATCACGTGTCTGATCATGCACTGATCACGTGGCTGATCATGCACTGATCACGTAACTGATCATGCACTGATCACGTGGCTATCATGCACTGATCACGTGGCTGATCATGCACTGATCACGTGGCTGATCACACACTGATCACGTGACTGATCATGCACTGATCACGTGGCACTCATGCACTGATCACGTGGCTGATCATACACTGATCACGTGACTGATCATGCACTGATCACGTGGCTATCATGCACTGATCACGTGGCTGTCATGCAATGATCATGAAGCTACCATATACTGATCACGTGACTGATCATGCACTGATCACGTGGCTGATCATGCACTGATCACGTGACTGATCATGCACTGATCACGTGACTGATCATGCACTGATCACGTGGCTATCATGCACTGATCACGTGGCTATCATGCACTGATCACGTGGCTGATCATGCACTGATCACGTAGCTACCATGCACTGATCACGTGACTGATCATGCACTGATCACGTGGCTGATCATGCACTGATCACGTGGCTATCATGCACTGATCACGTGACTGATCATGCACTGATCACGTGGCTATCATGCACTGCTCACGTGGCTGATCATGCAATGATCACGCAGCTACCATGCACTGATCACATGACTGATCATGCACTGATCACGTAACTGATCATGCACTGATCACGTGGCTTATCATGCACTGATCATGTGACTGATCATGTGCTGATCATGTTTGGTGTCATACACTGATCATGTGCCTCTGGAGGCAATGAACATAGAGCTGAGTAGGCAGGAAACAGTCAGCAGGCTATAATCATGGAACTCAGCTCTGAGAAATCATGCTGCTCAGCTGGCAATAATCAAGTAGATGAGCAGGCAGGAATTACGCAGCACAGGTGGCAATTGTCAAGCAGATGAGCAATCACGCAGCTCAGCAGGCCTGATCACGTGACTGAGCATGCACTGTTCACGTGGCTGATCACACACTGATCACGTGACTGATCATGCACTGATCACGTGGCTATCATGCACTGATCACGTGACTGATCATGCACTGATCACGTAATATCATGCACTGATCACGTGGCTGATCATGCACTGATCACGTGACTGATCATGCACTGATCACGTGACTGATCATGCACTGATCACGTGGCTATCATGCACTGATCACGTGGCTATCATGCACTGATCACGTGACTGATCATGCACTGATCACGTGGCTATCATGCACTGATCACGTGGCTGATCATGCACTGATCACGTGGCTGATCATGCACTGATCACGTGGCTGATCATGCACTGATCACGTGACTGATCATGCACTGATCACGTGGCTATCATGCACTGATCACGTGGCTGATCATGCACTGATCACGTGACTGATCATGCACTGATCACGTGACTGATCATGCACTGATCACGTGGCTATCATGCACTGATCACTTGGCTGACATGCACTGATCACGTGCCTGATCATGCACTGATCACGTGGCTGATCATGCACTGATCACGTGACTGATCATGCACTGATCACGTGTCTGATCATGCACTGATCACGTGGCTATCATGCACTGCTCACGTGGCTGATCATGCATGATCACGCAGCTACCATGTACTGGTCACATGACTGATCATGCACTGATCACGTGACTGATCATGCAGTGATCACGTGGCTATCATGCACTACTCACGTGGCTGATCATGCAATGTTCATGTAGCTACCATGTACAGGTCACGTGAATGATCATACACCCATCAGGTGACTGATCATGCACTGATCACGTGACTGTCATGCACTGATCACGAGACTGATCATGCACTGATCACGTCTATATCATGCACTGATCACATGACTGCCCATGCACTGATCACGTGGATGATCATACACTAATCATGTGACAGATCATGCACTGATCACGTGGCTGATCATGCACTGATACCGTGACTGAGCATGTACTGATCACATGACTATCATGTAGTGATCACGTGACTTAATGGCGCTGATCATGTGACTGATCATGCGCTGATCATGT
Organism: Bos javanicus; assembly: GCF_032452875.1. NCBI lineage: Eukaryota > Metazoa > Chordata > Mammalia > Artiodactyla > Bovidae > Bos > Bos javanicus. Next base: position 191,113 of record NW_026893745.1, on the reverse strand, counting down.
TTGCTATCATACACTGATCATGTGCCTCTGGAGGCAATAAACAAAGAGCTGAGTAGGCACGAATCAAACAGTCAGCAGGCAATAATCATGGAACTCAGGTGTGAGGAATCATGCTGCTCAGCTGGCAATAATCAAGCAGCTGAGCAGGCAGGAATTACGCAGCACAGCTGGCAATTGTCAAGCAGATGACAGGCAGGAATCGTGCAGCTCAGCTGGCAATTGTCAAGCAGATGAGCAGACAGTAATCACGCAGCTCAGCAGGCCCTGATCACGTGACTGAGCATGCACTGTTCACGTGGCTGATCATACACTGATCACGTGATGATCATGCACTGATCACGTGGATATCATGCACTGATCACGTGGCTGATCATACACTGTTCACGTGTCTGACCATGCACTGATCACGTGGCTGATCATACACTGCTCACGTAACTGATCATGCACTGATCACGTGGCTATCATGCACTGATCACGTGGCTGAACATGCACTGTTCACGTGGCTGATCACACACCTGTCACGTGACATATCATGCACTGATCACGTGGCACTCATGCACTGATCACGTGGCTGATCATACTCTGCTCACGCAACTGATCATGCACACATCACGTGGCTATCATGCACTGATCACGTGGCTGATCACACATGATCACGTGACTGATCATGCACTGATCACGTGGCATCATGCACTGATCACGTGGCTGATCATGCACTGATCACGTGACTGATCATGCACTGATCACGTGGCTATCATGCACTGCTCACGTGGCTGATCATGCAATGATCACGTAGCTACCATGTACTGGTCACGTGACTGATCATGCACTGATCACGTAATGATCATGCACTGATCACGTGACTGATCATGCACTGATCACGTGACTGATCATGCACTGATCACGTGGCTGATCATGCACTGATCACGGGACTGATCATGCACTGATCACGTGGCTGATCATGCACTGATCACGTGGCTGATCATGCACTGATCACGTGACTGATCATGCACTGATCACGTGACTGATCATGCACTGATCACGTGGCTATCATGCACTGATCACGTGGCTGATCATGCACTGATCACGTGACTGATCATGCACTGATCACGTGACTGATCATGCACTGATCACGTGACTGATCATGCACTGATCACGTGGCTATCATGCACTGATCACGTGGCTATCATGCACTGATCACGTGGCTGATCATGCAATGATCACGTAGCTATCATGCACTGATCACGTGACTGATCATGCACTGATCACGTGGCTGATCATGCACTGATCACGTGACTGATCATGCACTGATCACGTGACTGATCATGCACTGATCACGTGACTGATCATGCACTGATCACGTGGCTATCATGCACTGATCACGTGGCTGATCATGCACTGATCACGCAGCTACCATGCACTGGTCACATGACTGATCATGCACTGATCACATGACTGATCATGCACTGATCACGTGGCTTATCATGCACTGATCATGTGACTGATCATGCACTGATCATGTTTGGTGTCATACACTGATCATGTGCCTCTGGAGGCAATGAACAAAGAGCTGAGTAGGCAGGAATCAGTCAGCAGGCAATAATCATGGAACTCAGCTCTGAGAAATCATGCTGCTCAGCTGGCAATAATCAAGCAGCTGAGCAGGCAGGAATTACGCAGCACAGCTGGCAATTGTCAAGCAGATGACAGGCAGGAATCGTGCAGCTCAGCTGGCAATTGTCAAGCAGATGAGCAGACAGTAATCACGCAGCTCAGCAGGCCCTGATCACGTGACTGAGCATGCACTGTTCACGTGGCTGATCACACACTGATCACGTGACTGATCATGCACTGATCACGTGACTGATCATGCACTGATCACGTGGCTATCATGCACTGATCACGTGGCTGATCATACACTGATCACGGGACTGATCATGCACTGATCACGGGCTATCATGCACTGACTACATGACTGACATGCACTGATCACGTGGCTGATCATGCACTGATCACGTGACTGATCATGCACTGATCACGTGACTGATCATGCACTGATCACGTGGCTGATCATGCACTGATCACGTGGCTGGACATGCACTGATCACGTGCCTGATCATGCACTGATCACGTGGCTGATCATGCACTGATCACGTGACTGATCATGCACTGATCACGTGGCTGATCATGCACTGATCACGTAACTGATCATGCACTGATCACGTGGCTGATCATGCACTGATCACGTGACTGATCATGCACTGATCACGTGGCTGATCATGCACTGATCACGTGACTGATCATGCACTGATCACGTGGCTATCATGCACTGATCACGTGGCTGATCATGCACTGATCACGTGGCTGATCACACACTGATCACGTGACTATCATGCACTGATCACGTGGCACTCATGCACTGATCACGTGGCTGATCATACACTGATCACGTGACTGATCATGCACTGATCACGTGGCTATCATGCACTGATCACGTGGCTGTCATGGAATGATCACGAAGCTTCCATATACTGGTCACGTGACTGATCATGCACTGATCACGTAACTGATCATGCACTGATCACGTGACTGATCATGCACTGATCACGTGACTGATCATGCACTGATCACGTGGCTATCATGCACTGATCACGTGGCTATCATGCACTGATCACGTGGCTGATCATGCACTGATCACGTAGCTACCATGCACTGATCACGTGACTGATCATGCACTGATCACGTGGCTGATCATGCACTGATCACGTAGCTACCATGCACTGATCACGTGACTGATCATGCACTGATCACGTGGCTATCATGCACTGATCACGTGGCTGATCATGCACTGATCACGCAGCTACCATGCACTGATCACATGACTGATCATGCACTGATCACGTGACTGATCATGCACTGATCACGTGGCTTATCATGCACTGATCATGTGACTGATCATGCACTGATCATGTTTGCTGTCATACACTGATCATGTGCCTCTGGAGGCAATGAACAAAGAGCTGAGTAGGCACGAATCAGTCAGCAGGCAATAATCATGGAACTCAGCTGTGAGAAATCATGCTGCTCAGCTGGCAATAATCAAGCAGCTGATCAGGCAGGAATTACGCAGCACAGGTGGCAATTGTCAAGCAGATGACAGGCAGGAATCGTGCAGCTCAGCTGGCAATTGTCAAGCAGATGAGCAGACAGTAATCACGCAGCTCAGCAGGCCCTGATCACGTGACTGAGCATGCACTGTTCACGTGGCTGATCACACACTGATCACGTGACTGATCATGCACTGATCACGTGGCTATCATGCACTGATCACGTGGCTGATCATGCACTGATCACGTAATGATCATGCACTGATCACGTGGCTATCATGCACTGATCACGTGGCTGATCATGCACTGATCACGTGACTGATCATGCACTGATCACGTGGCTATCATGCACTGATCACGTGGCTGATCATGCACTGATCACGGGACTGATCATGCACTGATCACGGGCTATCATGCACTGATCACATGACTGATCATGCACTGATCACGTGGCTGATCATGCACTGATCACGTGACTGATCATGCACTGATCACGTGACTGATCATGCACTGATCACGTGGCTATCATGCACTGATCACGTGGCTGATCATGCACTGATCACGTGACTGATCATGCACTGATCACGTGACTGATCATGCACTGATCACGTGGCTATCATGCACTGATCACGTGGCTGATCATGCACTGATCACGTGCCTGATCATGCACTGATCACGTGACTGATCATGCACTGATCACGTGGCTATCATGCACTGATCACGTGGCTGATCATGCACTGATCACGTGACTGATCATGCACTGATCACGTGGCTATCATGCACTGATCACGTGGCTGATCATGCACTGATCACGTGACTGATCATGCACTGATCACGTGACTGATCATGCACTGATCACGTGGCTATCATGCACTGCTCACGTGGCTGATCATGCATGATCACGCAGCTACCATGTACTGGTCACATGACTGATCATGCACTGATCACGTGACTGATCATGCAGTGATCACGTGGCTATCGTGCACTACTCACGTGGCTGATCATGCAATGTTCATGTAGCTACCATGTACAGTTCACGTGAATGATCATACACCCATCAGGTGACTGATCATGCACTGATCACGTGGCTATCATGCACTGATCACGAGACTGATCATGCACTGATCACGTCTATATCATGCAATGATCACATGACTGCCCATGCACTGATCACGTGGATGATCATACACTAATCATGTGACAGATCATGCACTGATCACGTGGCTGATCATGCACTGATACCGTGACTGAGCATGGACTGATCACATGACTATCATGTAGTGATCACGTGACTTAATGGCGCTGATCATGTGACTGATCATGCGCTGATCATGTTTGCTATCATACACTGATCATGTGCCTCTGGAGGCAATAAACAAAGAGCTGAGTAGGCACGAATCAAACAGTCAGCAGGCAATAATCATGGAACTCAGGTGTGAGGAATCATGCTGCTCAGCTGGCAATAATCAAGCAGCTGAGCAGGCAGGAATTACGCAGCACAGCTGGCAATTGTCAAGCAGATGACAGGCAGGAATCGTGCAGCTCAGCTGGCAATTGTCAAGCAGATGAGCAGACAGTAATCACGCAGCTCAGCAGGCCCAGATCACGTGACTGAGCATGCACTGTTCACGTGGCTGATCATACACTGATCACGTGATTGATCATGCACTGATCACTTGGATATCATGCACTGATCACGTGGATGATCATACACAGTTCTCGTGTCTGACCATACACTGATCACGTGGCTGATCATACACTGCTCACGTAACTGATCATGCACTGATCACGTGGCTATCATGCACTGATCACGTGGCTGAACATGCACTGTTCACGTGGCTGATCACACACCTGTCACGTGACATATCATGCACTGATCACGTGGCACTCATGCACTGATCACGTGGCTGATCATACTCTGCTCACGTAACTCATAATGCACACATCACGTGGCTATCAAGCACTGCTCACGTGGCTTGTCATGGAATGATCACGTAGCTACCATATACTGGTCACGTGACTGATCATGCACAGATCACGTAAATGATCATGCACTGTTCACGTGACTGATCATGTACTTATCACGTGACTGATCATGCACTGATCACGTGGCTGATCATGCACTGATCACGTAACTGATCATGCACTGATCACGTGGCTGATCATGCACTGATCACGTGGCTGATCATACACTGATCACGTGACTGATCATGCACTGATCACGTGGCTGATCATGCACTGATCACGTGGCTATCATGCACTGATCACTTGGCTGGTCATACACTGATCACATGACTGATCATGCACTGTTTACGTGACTGATCATGTACTGATCACGTGAATAATCATGCACTGATCACGTGGCTATCCTGCACTGATCACGTGGATAACATGCACTGATCACGTGGCTGATCACACACGTATCACGTGACTGATCATGCACTGATCACGTGGCTGATCATGCACTGATCACGTGGCTGATCATGCACTGATCACGTGACTGATCATGCACTGATCACGTAGCTGATCATGCACTGATCACGTGGCTGATCATGCACTGATCACGTGGCTGATCATGCACTGATCACGTGGCTGATCATGCACTGATCACGTGACTGATCATGCACTGATCACGTGGCTATCATGCACTGATCACGTGGCTATCATGCACTGATCACGTGGCTGATCATGCACTGATCACGTAGCTACCATGCACTGATCACGTGACTGATCATGCACTGATCACGTGACAGATCATGCACTGATCACGTAATTGATCATGCACTGATCACGTGGCTTATCATGCATTGATCATGTGACTGATCATGTGCTGATCATGTTTGGTGTCACACACTGATCATGTGCCTCTGGAGGCAATGAACATAGAGCTGAGTAGGCAGGAATCAGTCAGCAGGCTATAATCATGGAACTCAGCTCTGAGAAATCATGCTGCTCAGCTGGAAATAATCAAGTAGATGAGCAGGCAGGAATTACGCAGCACAGGTGGCAATTGTCAAGCAGATGACAGGCAGGAATCGTGCAGCTCAGCTAGAAATAGTCAAGCAGATGAGCAGACAGTAATCACGCAGCTCAGCAGGCCCTGATCACGTGACTGAGCATGCACTGTTCACATGGCTGATCACACACCTATCACGTGACTGATCATGCACTGATCACGTGACTGATCATGCACTGATCACGTAGCTATCTTGCACTGATCAATTGGCTAATCATACACTCATCACGGGACTGATTGTGCACTGATCATGGCTATCAAGCATTGACTACATGACTCCACATGCACTGATCACGTGGATGATCATGAACTGATCACGTGACTGACCATGCACTGATCACGTTACTGATCAGGCACTGATCACGTGGCTGATCATGCACTGATCACGTGGCTATCATGCACTGCTCACGTGGCTGATCAGGCGATGATCACGTAGCTACCATGTACTGGTCACGTGACTGATCATGCACTGATCACATAATTGATCATGCACTGATCATGTGGCTGATCATGCACTGATCACGTGGCTGAACATACACTGATCACGTGACTGATCATGCACTGATCACGTGACTGATCATGCACTGATCACGTGGCTATCATGCACTGATCACTTGCCTGGTCATACACTGATCACGTGCCTGGTAATGCACTGATCACGTGGCTGATCATGCACTGATCACGTGACTGATCATGCACTGTTCACGTGTCTGACCATGCACTGATCACGTGGCTGATCATGCACTGATCACGTGGCTGATCATGCACTGATCACGTGGCTATCATGCACTGAATACGTGGCTGAACATGCACTGTTCACGTGGCTGATCACACACCTGCCACGTGACAAATCATGCACTGATCACGTGGCATCATGCACTGATCACGTGGCTGATCATACTCTGCTCACGTAACTCATCAGGCACTGATCACGTGGCTATCATGCAAAGCTCACGTGGTTGTCATGGAATGATCACGGCTACCATATACTGGTCACGTGACTGATCATGCACAGATCACGTAAATGATCATGCACTGTTCACGTGACTGATCATGTACTGATCACGTGACTAATCATGAAGTGATCACGTGGCTATCCTGCACTGATCACGTGGATATCATGCACTGATCACGTGGCTGATCATGCAATGATCACGTAGCTACCATGCACTGATCACGTGACTGATCATGCACTGATCACATGGCTGATCATGCAATGATCACGTAGCTACCATGCACTGGTCACGTGACTGATCATGCACTGATCACGTGGCTAAAATGCACTGGTCACGTGTCTGATCATACAATGATCACGCAGCTACCATGTACTGTCACATGACTGATCATGCACTGAATACGTAATTGATCATGCACTGATCACCTGGCTTATCATGCATTGATCATGTGACTGATCATGTGCTGATCATGTTTGGTGTCACACACTGATCATGTGCCTCTGGAGGCAATGAACATAGAGCTGAGTAGGCAGGAAACAGTCAGCAGGCTATAATCATGGAACTCAGCTCTGAGAAATCATGCTGCTCAGCTGGCAATAATCAAATAGATGAGCAGGCAGGAATTACGCAGCCCAGGTGGCAATTGTCAAGCAGATGAGCAATCACGCAGCTCAGCAGGCCCTGATCACGTGACTGAGCATGCACTGTTCACGTGGCTGATCACACACCTATCACGTGACTGATTATGAACTTATCACGTGGCTCTCATGCACTGATCACGTGATTGCGCATGCATTGTTCACGTAATAGTCAGCACTGATCACGTGGATGATCATGCACTGATAACGTGACTGACCATGAACTGATCACGTGACTGATCATGCACTGATCACGTGTCTGATCATGCACTGATCACGTGGCTATCATGCACTGCTCACGTGGCTGATCATGCGATGATCACGCAGCTACCATGTACTGGTCACATGACTGATCATGCACTGATCACGTGACTGATCATGCAGTGATCACGTGGATATCATGCACTACTCACGTGGCTGATCATGCAATGTTCATGTAACTACCATGTACAGGTCACGTGAATGATCATACACCCATCAGGTGACTGATCATGCACTGATCACGTGGCTGTCATGCACTGATCACGAGACTGATCATGCACTGATCACGTCTATATCATGCAATGATCACATGACTGCCCATGCACTGATCACGTGGATGATCATACACTAATCATGTGACAGATCATGCACTGATCACGTGGCTGATCATGCACTGATACTGTGACTGAGCATGGACTGATCACATGACTATCATTTAGTGATCACGTGACTTAATGGCGCTGATCATGTGACTGATCATGAGCTGATCATGTTTGCTATCATACACTGATCATGTGCCTCTGGAGGCAATCAACAAAGAGCTGAGTAGGCACGAATCAAACAGTCAGCAGGCAGTAATCATGGAACTCAGGTGTGAGGAATCATGCTGCTCAGCTGGCAATAATCAAGCAGCTGAGCAGGCAGGAATTACGCAGCACAGCTGACAATTGTCAAGCAGATGACAGGCAGGAATCGTGCAGCTCAGCTGGCAATTGTCAAGCAGAGGAGCAGACAGTAATCACGCAGCTCAGCAGGCCCAGATCACGTGACTGAGCATGCACTGTTCACGTGGCTGATCATACACTGATCACGTGATTGATCATGCACTGATCACTTGGATATCATGCACTGATCACGTGGCTGATCATACACTGTTCACGTGTCTGACCCTGCACTGATCAAGTGGCTGATCATACACTGCTCACGTAACTGATAATGCACTGATCACGTGTCTATCATGCACTGAATACGTGGCTGAACATGCACTGTTCACGTGGCTGATCACACACCTGTCACGTGACTGATCATGCACTGATCACCTGGCACTCATGCACTGATCACGTGGCTGATCATACTCTGCTCACGAAACTCATCATGCACACATCACGTGCCTATCATGCACTGCTCACGTGGCTCGTCATGGAATGATCACATAGCTACCATATACTGGTCACGTGACTGATCATGAACAGATCACGTAAATGATCATGCAACGATCACTTGGCTGGTCATACACTGATCATGTGCCTGGTAATGCACTGATCACGTGGCTGATCATGCACTGATCACGTTGCTGATCAGGCACTGATCACATGGCTGATCATGCACTGATCACTTGGCTGGTCATACACTGATCACGTGCCTGGTAATGCACTGATCACGTGGCTGATCATGCACTGTTCACGTGTCTGACCATGCACTGATCACGTGGCTGATCATACACTGCTCACGTAACTGATCATGCACTGATCACGTGGCTGATCATACACTGTTCACGTGTCTGACCATGCACTGATCACGTGGCTGATCATACACTGCTCACGTAACTGATCATGCAATGATCACGTGGCTATCATGCACTGATCACGTGGCTGGACATGCACTGTTCATGTGGCTCATCACACACCTGTCACGTGACATATCATGCCCTGATCACGTGGCACTCATGCAATGATCACGTGGCTGATCATACTCTGCTCACGTAACTCAACATGCACACATCACGTGGCTATCATGCACTGATCACGTGGCTGATCACACATGTATCACGTGACTGATCATGCACTGATCACGTGGCACGCATGCACTGATCACGTGGCTGATCATACTCTGCTCACGTGACTCATCATGCACACATCACGTGGCTATCATGCACTGCTCACGTGGTTCGTCATGGAATGATCACGTGCTATCATGCACTGGTCACGTGACTGATCATGCACAGATCACGTAAATGATCATGCACTGTTCACGTGACTGATCATGTACTGATCACGTGACTAATCATGAAGTGATCACGTGGCTATCCTGCACTGATCACGTGGACATCATGCACTGATCACGTGGCTGATCATGCAATGATCACGTAGCTACCATGCACTGATCACGTGACTGATCATGCACTGATCACGTGGCTGATCATGCACTGATCACGTAGCTATCATGCACTGGTCACGTGACTGATCATGCACTGATCACGTGGCTATCATGCACTGATCACGTGGCTGATCATGCACTGATCACGCAGCTACCATGCACTGATCACGTGACTGATCATGCACTGATCACGTAATTGATCATGCACTGATCACGTGGCTTATCATGCACTGATCATGTGACTGATCATGTGCTGATCATGTTTGGTGTCATACACTGATCATGTGCCTCTGGAGGCAATGAACATAGAGCTGAGTAGGCAGGAATCAGTCAGCAGGCTATAATCATGGAACTCAGCTCTGAGAAATCATGCTGCTCAGCTGGCAATAATCAAGCAGATGAGCAGGCAGGAATTACGCAGCACAGGTGGCAATTGTCAAGCAGATGACAGGCAGGAATCGTGCAGCTCAGCTGGCAATTGTCAAGCAGATGAGCAGACAGTAATCACGCAGCTCAGCAGGCCCTGATCACGTGACTGAGCATGCACTGTTCACGTGGCTGATCACACACTGATCACGTGACTGATCATGCACTGATCACGTGGCTATCATGCACTGATCACGTGGCTGATCATGCACTGATCACGTAATGTCATGCACTGATCACGTGGCTATCATGCACTGATCACGTGGCTGATCATGCACTGATCACGTGACTGATCATGCACTGATCACGTGGCTATCATGCACTGATCACGTGGCTGATCATGCACTGATCACGTGACTGATCATGCACTGATCACGGGCTATCATGCACTGATCACGTGACTGATCATGCACTGATCACGTGGATGATCATGCACTGATCACGTGACTGATCATGCACTGATCACGTGACTGATCATGCACTGATCACGTGGCTATCATGCACTGCTCACGTGGCTGATCATGCATGATCACGCAGCTACCATGTACTGGTCACATGACTGATCATGCACTGATCACGTGACTGATCATGCACTGATCACGTGGCTATCATGCACTACTCACGTGGCTGATCATGCAATGTTCATGTAGCTACCATGTACAGGTCACGTGAATGATCATACACCCATCAGGTGACTGATCATGCACTGATCACGTGGCTATCATGCACTGATCACGAGACTGATCATGCACTGATCACGTCTATATCATGCACTGATCACATGACTGCCCATGAACTGATCACGTGGATGATCATACACTAATCATGTGACAGATCATGCACTGATCACGTGGCTGATCATGCACTGATACCGTGACTGAGCATGGACTGATCACATGACTATCATGTAGTGATCACGTGACTTAATGGCGCTGATCATGTGACTGATCATGCGCTGATCATGTTTGCTATCATACACTGATCATGTGCCTCTGGAGGCAATAAACAAAGAGCTGAGTAGGCACGAATCAAACAGTCAGCAGGCAATAATCATGGAACTCAGGTGTGAGGAATCATGCTGCTCAGCTGGCAATAATCTAGCAGCTGAGCAGGCAGGAATTACGCAGCACAGCTGGCAATTGTCAAGCAGATGACAGGCAGGAATCGTGCAGCTCAGCTGGCAATTGTCAAGCAGATGAGCAGACAGTAATCACGCAGCTCAGCAGGCCCAGATCACGTGACTGAGCATGCACTGTTCACGTGGCTGATCATACACTGATCACGTGATTGATCATGCACTGATCACTTGGATATCATGCACTGATCACGTGGCTGATCATACACTGTTCACGTGTCTGACCATGCACTGATCACGTGGCTGATCATACACTGCTCACGTAACTGATCATGCACTGATCACGTGGCTGATCATGCACTGATCACGTGACTGATCATGCACTGATCACGTGACTGATCATGCACTGATCACGTGGCTATCATGCACTGATCACGTGGCTGATCATGCACTGATCACGTGACTGATCATGCACTGATCACGTGACTGATCATGCACTGATCACGTGACTGATCATGCACTGATCACGTGGCTATCATGCACTGATCACGTGGATATCATGCACTGATCACGTGGCTGATCACACACGTATCACGTGACTGATCATGCACTGATCACGTGGCTGATCATGCACTGATCACGTGGCTATCATGCACTGATCACGTGGCTGATCATGCAATGATCACGTAGCTACCATGCACTGGTCACGTGACTGATCATGCACTGATCACGTAATTGATCATGCACTGATCACGTGACTGATCATGCACTGATCACGTGACTGATCATGCACTGATCACGTGACTGATCATGCACTGATCACGTGGCTATCATGCACTGATCACGTGGCTGATCATGCAATGATCACGCAGCTACCATGTACTGGTCACATGACTGATCATGCACTGATCACATAATTGATCATGCACTGATCACGTGGCTTATCATGCACTGATCATGTGACTGATCATGTGCTGATCATGTTTGGTGTCACACACTGATCATGTGCCTCTGGAGGCAATGAACATAGAGCTGAGTAGGCAGGAATCAGTCAGCAGGCTATAATCATGGAACTCAGCTCTGAGAAATCATGCTGCTCAGCTGGCAATAATCAAGTAGATGAGCAGGCAGGAATTACGCAGCACAGGTGGCAATTGTCAAGGAGATGACAGGCAGGAATCATGCAGCTCAGCTGGCAATTGTCAAGCAGATGAGCAGACAGTAATCACGCAGCTCAGCAGGCCCTGATCACGTGACTGAGCATGCACTGTTCACGTGGCTGATCACACACTGATCACGTGACTGATCATGCACTGATCACGTGACTGATCATGCACTGATCACGTAGCTATCATGCACTGATCACGTGGCTGATCATACACTGATCACGGGACTGATCATGCACTGATCACTGGCTATCATGCACTGACTACATGACTCCACATGCACTGATCACGTGGATGATCATGCACTGATCACGTGACTGATCATGCACTGATCACGTGACTGATCATGCACTGATCACGTGGCTGATCATGCACTGATCACGTGGCTATCATGCACTGATCACGTGGCTGATCATGCAATGATCACGTAGCTACCATGTACTGGTCACGTGACTGATCATGCACTGATCACGTAATTGATCATGCACTGATCACGTGGCTGATCATGCACTGATCACGTGGCTGATCATACACTGATCACGTGACTGATCACGTGACTGATCATGCACTGATCACGTGGCTATCATGCACTGATCACTTGGCTGGACATACACTGATCACGTGCCTGGTCATGCACTGATCACGTGGCTGATCATGCACTGATCACGTGACTGATCATGCACTGATCACGTGTCTGATCATGCACTGATCACGTGGCTATCATGCACTGCTCACGTGGCTGATCATGCGATGATCACGCAGCTACCATGTACTGGTCACATGACTGATCATGCACTGATCACGTGACTGATCATGCAGTGATCACGTGGCTATCATGCACTACTCACGTGGCTGATCATGCAATGATCATGTAGCTACCATGTACAGGTCACGTGAATGATCATACACCCATCAGGTGACTGATCATGCACTGATCACGTGGCTATCATGCACTGATCACGAGACTGATCATGCACTGATCACGTCTATATCATGCACTGATCACATGACTGCCCATGCACTGATCACGTGGATGATCATACACTAATCATGTGACAGATCATGCACTGATCACGTGGCTGATCATGCACTGATACCGTGACTGAGCATGGACTGATCACATGACTATCATTTAGTGATCACGTGACTTAATGGCGCTGATCATGTGACTGATCATGCGCTGATCATGTTTGCTATCATACACTGATCATGTGCCTCTGGAGGCAATAAACAAAGAGCTGAGTAGGCACGAATCAAACAGTCAGCAGGCAATAATCATGGAACTCAGGTGTGAGGAATCATGCTGCTCAGCTGGCAATAATCAAGCAGCTGAGCAGGCAGGAATTACGCAGCACAGCTGACAATTGTCAAGCAGATGACAGGCAGGAATCGTGCAGCTCAGCTGGCAATTGTCAAGCAGATGAGCAGACAGTAATCACGCAGCTCAGCAGGCCCAGATCACGTGACTGAGCATGCACTGTTCACGTGGCTGATCATACACTGATCACGTGATTGATCATGCACTGATCACTTGGATATCATGCACTGATCACGTGGCTGATCATACACTGTTCACGTGTCTGACCCTGCACTGATCACGTGGCTGATCATACACTGCTCACGTAACTGATCATGCACTGATCACGTGGCTATCATGCACTGATCACGTGGCTGAACATGCACTGTTCACGTGGCTGATCACACACCTGTCACGTGACTATCATGCACTGATCACGTGGCACTCATGCACTGATCACGTGGCTGATCATACTCTGCTCACGAAACTCATCATGCACACATCACGTGCCTATCATGCACTGCTCACGTGGCTCGTCATGGAATGATCACGTAGCTACCATATACTGGTCACGTGACTGATCATGAACAGATCACGTAAATGATCATGCACTGATCACGTGGCTGATCATGCACTGATCACGTGGCTGATCATGCACTGATCACGTGGCTGATCATGCACTGATCACGTGGCTGATCATGCACTGATCACGTGGCTGATCATACACTGATCACGTAACTGATCATGCACTGATCACGTGGCTGATCATGCACTGATCACGTGGCTGATCATGCACTGATCACGTGGCTGATCATACACTGCTCACGTAACTGATCATGCAATGATCACGTGGCTATCATGCACTGAATACGTGGCTGATCATGCACTGATCACGTGGCTCATCACACACTGTCACGTGACATATCATGCACTGATCACGTGGCATCATGCACTGATCACGTGGCTGATCATGCACTGCTCACGTAACTCAACATGCACACATCACGTGGCTATCATGCACTGATCACGTGGCTGATCACACTGTATCACGTGACTGATCATGCACTGATCACGTGGCACGCATGCACTGATCACGTGGCTGATCATGCACTGCTCACGTAACTCATCACGCACAGATCACATGGCTATCATGCACTGCTCACGTGGTTTGTCATGGAATGATCACGTGGCTAGCATATACTGGTCACGTGACTGATCATGCACAGATCACGTAACTGATCATGCACTGTTCACGTGACTGATCATGTACTGATCACGTGATTAATCATGCACTGATCACGTGGCTATCCTGCACTGATCACGTGGACATCATGCACTGATCACGTGGCTGATCATGCAATGATCACGTAGCTACCATGCACTGATCACGTGACTGATCATGCACTGATCACGTGGCTGATCATGCAATGATCACGTAGCTACCATGGACAGGTCACGTGACTGATCATGCACTGATCACGTAGCTATCATGCACTGCTCACGTGGCTGATCATGCAATGATCACGCAGCTACCATGTACTGGTCACATGACTGATCATGCACTGATCACGTAATTGATCATGTACTGATCACCTGGCTTATCATGCATTGATCATGTGACTGATCATGTGCTGATCATGTTTGGTGTCACACACTGATCATGTGCCTCTGGAGGCAAAGAACATAGAGCTGAGTAGGCACGAATCAGTCAGCAGGCTATAATCATGGAACTCAGCTCTGAGAAATCATGCTGCTCAGCTGGCAATAATCAAATAGATGAGCAGGCAGGAATTACGCAGCACAGGTGGCAATTTTCAAGGAGATGGCAGGCAGGAATCGTGCAGCCCAGCTGGCAATTGTCAAGCAGATGAGCAGACAGTAATCACGCAGCTCAGCAGGCCCTGATCACGTGACTGAGCATGCACTGTTCACATGGCTGATCACACACTTATCACATGACTGATCATGCACTGATCACGTGGCTATCATGCACTGATCACGTGACTGAGCATGCATTGTTCACGTAATGTCATGCACTGAGCACGTGGCTATCATGCCCTGATGACATGGCTGATCATGCACTGATCACGTGACTGATCATTCACTGATCACGTGGCTATCTTGCACTGATCACTTGGCTGATCATACACTCATCACGGGACTGATCGTGCACTGATCAAGGGCTATCATGCATTGATTACATGACTGATCATGCACTGATCACGTGGATGATCATGCACTGATCACGTGACTGACCATGCACTGATCACGTGACTGATCATGCACTGATCACGTGGCTATCATGCACTGCTCACGTGGCTGATCATGCAATGATCATGTAGCGACCATGTACAGGTCACGTGAATGATCATACACCCATCAGGTGATTGATCATGCACTGATCACGTGGCTATCATGCACTGATCCCGAGACTGATCATGCACTGATCAGGTCTATATCATGCACTGAACACATGACTGCCCATGCAATGATCACGTGGATGATCATACACTAATCATGTGACAGATCATGCACTTATCACGTGGCTGATCATGCACTGATACCGTGACTGATCATGGACTGATCACATGACTATCATGTAGTGATCACGTGACTTAATGGCGATGATCATGTGACTGATCATGCGCTGATCATGTTTGGTGTCACACACTGATCATGTGCCTCTGGAGGCAATGAACATAGAGCTGACTAGGCAGGAATCAGTCAGCAGGCAATAATCATGGAACTCACCTGTGAGAAATCATGCTGCTCAGCTGGCAATAATCAAGTAGATGAGCAGGCAGGAATTACGCAGCACAGGTGGCAATTGTCATGCAGATGACAGGCAGGAATCATGCAGCTCAGCTGGAAATTGTCAAGCAGATGAGTAGACAGTAATCACGCAGCTCAGCAGGCCCTGATCACGTGACTGAGCATGCACTGTTCACATGGCTGATAACACACTTATCACGTGACTGATCATGCACTGATCATGTGACTGATCATGCACTGATCACGTAGCTGATCTTGCACTGATCACTTGGCTGATCATACACTCATCACGGGACTGATCGTGCACTGATTACTGCGCTATCATGCATTGACTACATGACTGCACATGCAATGATCACGTGGATGATCATGCACTGATCACGTGACTGACCATGCAGTGATCACGTGACTGATCAGGCACTGATCACATGGCTGATCATGCACTGATCACGTGGCTATCATGCACTGATCACGTGGCTGATCATGCAATGATCACGTAGCTACCATGTACTGGTCACGTGACTGATCATGCACTGATCACATAATTGATCATGCACTGATCACGTGGCTGATCATGCACTGATCACGTGGCTGAACATACATTGATCACGTGACTGATCACGTGACTGATCATGCACTGATCACGTGGCTATCATTCACTGATCACTTGGCTGGACATACACTGATCACGTGCCTGGTCATGCACTGATCACGTGGCTGATCATGCACTGATCACGTGACTGATCATGCACTGATCACGTGTCTGATCATGCACTGATCTCGTGGCTATCATGCACTGCTCACGTGGCTGATCATGCGATGATCACGCAGCTACCATGTACTGGTCACATGACTGATCATGCACTGATCACGTGACTGATCATGCAGTGATCACGTGGCTATCATGCACTACTCACGTGGCTGATCATGCAATGATCATGTAGCTACCATGTACATGTCACGTGAATGATCATACACCCATCAGGTGACTGATCATGCACTGATCACGTGGCTATCATGCACTGATCACGAGACTGATCATGCACTGATCACGTCTATATCATGCACTGAACACATGACTGCCCATGCACTGATCACGTGGATGATCATACACTAATCATGTGACAGATCATGCACTTATCACGTGGCTGATCATGCACTGATACCGTGACTGAGCATGGACTGATCACATGACTATCATGTAGTGATCACGTGACTTAATGGCGCTGATCATGTGACTGATCATGCGCTGATCATGTTTGCTATCATACACTGATCATGTGCCTCTGGAGGCAATAAACAAAGAGCTGAGTAGGCACGAATCAAACAGTCAGCAGGCAATAATTATGGAACTCAGGTGTGAGGAATCAGGCTGCTCAGCTGGCAATAATCAAGCAGCTGAGCAGGCAGGAATTACGCAGCACAGCTGGCAATTGTCAAGCAGATGACAGGAAGGAATATTGCAGCCCAGCTGGCAATTGTCAAGCAGATGAGCAAACAGTAATCACGCAGCTCAGCAGGCCCAGATCACGTGACTGAGCATGCACTGTTCACGTGGCTGATCATACACTGATCACGTGATTGATCATGCACTGATCACTTGGATATCATGCACTGATCACGTGGATGATCATACACAGTTCTCGTGTCTGACCATACACTGCTCATGTGGCTGATCATACACTGCTCACGTAACTGATCATGCACTGATCACGTGGCTGATCATACACTGATCACGTGACTGATCATGCACTGATCACGTGACTGGTCATGCACTGATCACGTGGCTATCATGCACTGATCACTTGGCTGGTCATGCACTGATCACGTGACTGATCATGCACTGTTCACGTGACTGATCATGCACGGATCACGTGAATAATCATGAAGTGATCACGCGGCTATCCTGCACTGATCACGTGGATATCATGCACTGATCACCTGGCTGATCATGCACGTATCACGTGACTGATCATGCACTGATCACGTGGCTGACATGCACTGATCACGTGGCTATCATGCACTGATCACCTGGCTGATCATGCAATGATCACGTAGCTACCATGCACTGGTCACGTGACTGATCATGCACTGATCAGGTAATTGATCATGCAGTGATCACGTGACTGATCATGCACAGATCACGTGACTGATCATGCACAGATCACGTGACTGATCATGCACTGATCACGTGGCTATCATGCACTGCTCACGTGGCTGATCATGCAATGATCACACAGCTACCATGTACTGGTCACATGACAGATCATGCACTGTTCACATAATTGATCATGCACTGATCACCTGGCTTATCATGCATTGATCATGTGAGTAATCATGTGCTGATCATGTTTGGTGTCACACACTGATCATGTGCCTCTGGAGGCAATTAACATAGAGCTGAGTAGGCAGGAATCAGTCAGCAGGCTATAATCATGGAACTCAGCTCTGAGAAATCATGCTGCTCAGCTGGCAATAATCAAGTAGATGAGCAGGCAGGAATTACGCAGCACAGGTGGCAATTGTCAAGGAGATGACAGGCAGGAATCGTGCAGCTCAGCTAGAAATAGTCAAGCAGATGAGCAGACAGTAATCACGCAGCTCAGCAGGCCCTGATCACGTGACTGAGCATGCACTGTTCACATGGCTGATCACACACCTATCACGTGACTGATCATGCACTGATCATGTGACTGATCATGCACTGATCACGTAGCTATCTTGCACTGATCAATTGGCTGATCATACACTCATCACGGGACTGATTGTGCACTGATCATGACGCTATCAAGCATTGACTACATGACTCCACATGCACTGATCACGTGGATGATCATGAACTGATCACGTGACTGACCATGCACTGATCACGTTACTGATCAGGCACTGATCACATGGCTGATCATGCACTGATCACGTGGCTATCATGCACTGCTCACGTGGCTGATCAGGCAATGATCATGTAGCTACCATGTACAGGTCACGAGACTGATCATGCACTGATCACATAATTGATCATGCACTGATCATGTGGCTGATCATGCACTGATCACGTGGCTGAACATACACTGATCACGTGACTGATCATGCACTGATCACGTGACTGATCATGCACTGATCACGTGGCTATCATGCACTGATCACTTGGCTGGACATACACTGATCACGTGCCTGGTAATGCACTGATCACGTGGCTCATCATGCACTGATCACGTGACTGATCATACACTGTTCACGTGTCTGACCATGCACTGATCACGTGGCTGATCATACACTGCTCACGTAACTGATCATGCACTGATCACGTGCCTATCATGCACTGAATACGTGGCTGAACATGCACTGTTCACGTGGCTGATCACACACCTGCCACGTGACAAATCATGCACTGATCACGTGGCACTCATGCACTGATCACGTTGCTGATCATACTCTGCTCACGTAACTCATCAGGCACACATCACGTGGCTATCATGCAAAGCTCCCGTGGTTCATCATGGAATGATCACGAAGCTACCATATACTGGTCACGTGACTGATCATGCACAGATCACGTAAATGATCATGCACTGTTCACGTGACTGATCATGTACTGATCACGTGACTAATCATGAAGTGATCACGTGGCTATTCTGCACTGATCACGTGGATATCATGCACTGATCACGTGGCTGATCATGCAATGTTCACGTAGCTACCATGCACTGATCACGTGACTGATCATGCACTGATCACATGGCTGATCATGCAATGATCACGTAGCTACCATGCACTGGTCACGTGACTGATCATGCACTGATCACGTGGCTAAAATGCACTTCTGACGTGTCTGTTCCTACAATGATCACGCAGCTACCATGTACTGGTCACATGACTGATCATGCACTGAATACGTAATTGATCATGCACTGATCACCTGGCTTATCATGCATTGATCATGTGACTGATCATGTGCTGATCATGTTTGGTGTCACACACTGATCATGTGCCTCTGGAGGCAAAGAACATAGAGCTGAGTAGGCAGGAAACAGTCAGCAGGCTATAATCATGAAACTCAGCTCTGAGAAATCATGCTGCTCAGCTGGCAATAATCAAATAGATGAGCAGGCAGGAATTACGCAGCCCAGGTGGCAATTGTCAAGCAGATGAGCAATCACGCAGCGCAGCAGGCCCTGATCACGTGACTGAGCATGCACTGTTCACATGGCTGATCACACACCTATCACGTGACTGATTATGAACTTATCACGTGGCTCTCATGCACTGATCACGTGATTGCGCATGCATTGTTCACGTAATAGTATGCACTGATCACGTGGATGATCATGCACTGATCACGTGACTGACCATGAACTGATCACGTGACTTGATCATGCACTGATCACGTGGCTATCATGCACTGATCACCTGGCTGATCATGCACTGATCACGTGACTGATCATGCACTGATCACGTGCTATCATGCACTGATCACGTGGCTGATCATGCACCGATCACGTGGCTGATCATGCACTGATCACGTGACTGATCATGCACTGATCACGTGACTGATCATGCACTGATCACGTGGCTATCATGCACTGATCACGTGGCTGATCATGCGATGATCACGCAGCTAACATGTACTGGTCACATGACTGATCATGCACTGATCACGTGCCTGATCATGCACTGATCACGTGGCTATCATGCACTACTCACGTGGCTGATCATGCAATGTTCACGTAACTACCATGTACAGGTCACGTGAATGATCATACACCCATCAGGTGACTGATCATGCACTGATCACGTGGCTGTCATGCACTGATCACGAGACTGATCATGCACTGATCACGTCTATATCATGCACTGATCACATGACTGCCCATGCACTGATCACGTGGATGATCATACGCTAATCATGTGACAGATCATGCACTGATCACGTGGCTGATCATGCACTGATACTGTGACTGAGCATGGACTGATCACATGACTATCATGTAGTGATCACGTGACTTAATGGCTCTGATCATGTGACTGATCATGAGCTGATCATGTTTGCTAACATACACTGATCATGTGCCTCTGGAGGCAATAAACAAAGAGCTGAGTAGGCACGAATCAAACAGTCAGCAGGCAATAATCATGGAACTCAGGTGTGAGGAATCATGCTGCTCAGCTGGCAATAATCAAGCAGCTGAGCAGGCAGGAATTACGCAGCACAGCTGGCAATTGTCAAGCAGATGACAGGCAAGAATCATGCAGCCCAGCTGGCAATTTTCAAGCAGATGAGCAGACAGTAATCACGCAGCTCAGCAGGCCCTTATCACGTGACTGAGCATGCACTGTTCACGTGGCTGATCATACACTGATCACGCGATTGATCATGCACTGATCACTTGGATATCATGCACTGATCACGTGGCTGATCATACACTGTTCACGTGTCTGACCATGCACTGATCACGTGGCTGATCATACACTGCTCACGTAACGGATCATGCACTGATCACGTGGCTGATCATGCACTGATCTCTTGGCTGACCATGCACTGTTCACGTGCCTGATCATGCACTGATCACGTGGCTGATCATGCACTGATCACGTGGCTGATCATGCACTGATCACGTGGCTGATCATACACTGCTCACGCGACTGATCATGCACTGATCACGTGGCTATCATGCACTGATCACGTGGCTATCATGCACTGATCACGTGGCTATCATGCACTGATCACGTGGCTGATCACACACTGATCACGTGACTGATCATGCACTGATCACGTGACTGATCATGCACTGATCACGTGGCTATCATGCACTGATCACGTGGCTGATCATGCACTGATCACGTAGCTACCATGCACTGGTCACGTGACTGATCATACACTGATCACGTGATTGATCATGCACTGATCACGCGACTGATCATGCACTGATCACGTGACTATCATGCACAGATCACGTGACTGATCATGCACTGATCACGTGGCTATCATGCACTGCTCACGTGGCTGATCATGCAATGATCACGCAGCTACCATGTACTGGTCACATGACTGATCATGCACTGATCACGTAATTGATCATGCACTGATCACCTGGCTTATCATGCATTGATCATGTGACTGATCATGTGCTGATCATGTTTGGTGTCACACACTGATCATGTGCCTCTGGAGGCAAAGAACATAGAGCTGAGTAGGCAGGAATCAGTCAGCAGGCTATAATCATGGAACTCAGCTCTGAGAAATCATGCTGCTCAGCTGGCAATAATCAAATAGATGAGCAGGCAGGAATTACGCAGCACAGGTGGCAATTGTCAAGGAGATGGAAGGCAGGAATCGTGCAGCTCAGCTGGCAATTGTCAAGCAGATGAGCAGACAGTAATCACGCAGCTCAGCAGGCCCTGATCACGTGACTGAGCATGCACTGTTCTCATGGCTGATAACACACCTATCACGTGACTGATCATGCACTGATCACGTGGCTGATCATGCACTGATCACGTGGCTATCATGCACTGATCAATTGGCTGATCATGCACTGATCACGGGACTGATCGTGCACTGATCACGTGGCTATCAAGCATTGACTACATGACTCCACATGCACTGATCACGTGGATGATCATGCACTGATCACGTGTCTGACCATGCACTGATCACGTGACTGATCATGCACTGATCACATGGCTGATCATGCACTGATCACGTGGCTATCATGCACTGCTCACGTGGCTGATCAGGCAATGATCACGTAGCTACCATGCACTGGTCACGTGACTGATCATACACTGATCACGTAACTGATCATGCACTGATCATGTGGCTGATCATGCACTGATCACGTGGCTGAACATACACTGATCACGTGACTGATCACGTGACTGATCATGCACTGATCACGTGGCTATCATGGACTGATCACTTGGCTGAACATGCACTGTTCACGTGCCTGATCATGCACTGATCACGTGGCTGATCATGCACTGATCACGTGACTGATCATACACTGATCACGTGTCTGATCATGCACTGATCACGTGGCTATCATACACTGCTCACGTGACTGATCATGCATGATCACGTGGCTATCATGCACTGATCACGTGTCTGATCATGCACTGATCACGTGGCTGATCATGCAGTGATCACGTGACTATCATGCACTGCTCACGTGACTGATCATGCAATGATCACGTAGCTACCATGCACTGATCACGTGAATGATCATGCACTGATCACGTGGCTGATCATGCACTGATCACGTGGCTACCATGCACTGATCACGCGACTGATCATGCACTGATCACGGCTGTATCATGCACTGATCACGTGGCTGCCCATGCACTGGTCACGTGGATGATCATGCACTGATCACGTGACTGATCATGCACTGCTCACGTGGCTGATCATGCAATGATACCGTAACTGACCATGGACTGGTCACGTGACTATCATGCACTGATCACGTGACTGAATGGCGCTGATCATGTGACTGATCATGCGCTGATCATGTTTGGTGTCACACACTGATCATGTGCCTCTGGAGGCAAAGAACATAGAGCTGAGTAGGCAGGAATCAAACAGTCAGCAGGCTATAATCATGGAACTCAGCTGTGAGAAATCATGCTGCTCAGCTGGCAATAATCAAACAGATGAGCAGGCAGGAATTACGCAGCACAGGTGGCAATTGTCAAGCAGATGACAGGCAGGAATCGTGCAGCTCAGCTGGCAATTGTCAAGCAGATGAGCAGACAGTAATCACGCAGCTCAGCAGGCCCTGATCACGTGACTGAGCATGCACTGTTCACGTGGCTGATCACACACTGATCACGTGACTGATCATGCACTGATCACGTGGATATCATGCACTGATCACGTGACTGCGCATGCACTGTTCACGTGTCTGACTATGCACTGATCATGTGGCTGATCATACACTGCTCACGTGACTGATCATGCACTGATCACGTGGCTATCATGCACTGATCACGTGGCTGATCATGCACTGATCACGTGGCTGATCATGCACTGATCACGTGACTATCATGCACTGATCACGTGGCTCTCATGCACTGATCACGTGGCTGATCATACACTGATCACGTGACTGATCATGCACTGATCACGTGACTATCATGCACTGATCACGTGGCTCATCATGCACTGATCACGTGGCTATCATGCACTGATCACGTGGCTGATCATGCACAGATCACGTAAATGATCATGCACTGATCACGTGACTGATCATGCACTGATCACGTGGCTGATCATGCACTGATCACGTGGCTGATCATGCACTGATCACGTGGCTGATCATGCACTGATCACGTGACTGATCATGCACTGATCACGTGACTGATCATGCACTGATCACGTGGCTGATCATGCACTGATCACGTGGCTGATCATGCACTGATCACGTGGCTGATCATGCACTGATCACGTGACTGATCATGCACTGATCACGTGGCTATCATGCACTGATCACGTGGCTGATCATGCACTGATCACGTGGCTGATCACACTGTCACGTGACTGATCATGCACTGATCACGTGGCATCATGCACTGATCACGTGGCTGATCATGCACTGATCACGTGACTGATCATGCACTGATCACGTGGCTATCATGCACTGATCACGTGGCTGATCATGCACTGATCACGTGACTGATCATGCACTGATCACGTGGCATCATGCACTGATCACGTGGCTGATCATGCACTGATCACGTGACTGATCATGCACTGATCACGTGGCTATCATGCACTGATCACGTGGCTGATCATGCACTGATCACGTGGCTATCATGCACTGATCACGTGACTGATCATGCACTGATCACGTGGCTGATCATGCACTGATCACGTGACTGATCATGCACTGATCACGTGACTGATCATGCACTGATCACGTGGCTATCATGCACTGATCACGTGGCATCATGCACTGATCACGTGGCTGATCATGCACTGATCACGTAGCTATCATGCACTGATCACGTGACTGATCATGCACTGATCACGTGGCTGATCATGCACTGATCACGTAGCTATCATGCACTGATCACGTGACTGATCATGCACTGATCACGTGGCTATCATGCACTGATCACGTGGCTGATCATGCACTGATCACGCAGCTACCATGTACTGATCACGTGACTGATCATGCACTGATCACGTAACTGATCATGCACTGATCACGTGGCTTATCATGCACTGATCATGTGACTGATCATGTGCTGATCATGTTTGGTGTCATACACTGATCATGTGCCTCTGGAGGCAATGAACATAGAGCTGAGTAGGCACGAATCAGTCAGCAGGCTATAATCATGGAACTCAGCTCTGAGAAATCATGCTGCTCAGCTGGCAATAATCAAGTAGATGAGCAGGCAGGAATTACGCAGCACAGGTGGCAATTGTCAAGCAGATGACAGGCAGGAATCGTGCAGCTCAGCTGGCAATTGTCAAGCAGATGAGCAGACAGTAATCACGCAGCTCAGCAGGCCCTGATCACGTGACTGATCATGCACTGTTCACGTGGCTGATCACACACTGATCACGTGACTGATCATGCACTGATCACGTGGCTATCATGCACTGATCACGTGACTGATCATGCACTGATCACGTAATATCATGCACTGATCACGTGGCTATCATGCACTGATCACGTGGCTGATCATGCACTGATCACGTGACTGATCATGCACTGATCACGTGGCTATCATGCACTGATCACGTGGCTGATCATGCACTGATCACGTGACTGATCATGCACTGATCACGTGGCTATCATGCACTGATCACGTGACTGATCATGCACTGATCACGTGGCTGATCATGCACTGATCACGTGACTGATCATGCACTGATCACGTGACTGATCATGCACTGATCACGTGGCTATCATGCACTGATCACGTGGCTGATCATGCAATGATCATGTAGCTACCATGTACAGGTCACGTGAATGATCATACACCCATCAGGTGACTGATCATGCACTGATCACGTGGCTATCATGCACTGATCACGTGACTGATCATGCACTGATCACGTCTATATCATGCACTGATCACATGACTGCCCATGCACTGATCACGTGGATGATCATACACTGATCATGTGACAGATCATGCACTGATCACGTGGCTGATCATGCACTGATACCGTGACTGAGCATGGACTGATCACATGACTATCATGTAGTGATCACGTGACTTAATGGCGCTGATCATGTGACTGATCATGCACTGATCATGTTTGGTGTCATACACTGATCATGTGCCTCTGGAGGCAATGAACAAAGAGCTGAGTAGGCACGAATCAGTCAGCAGGCTATAATCATGGAACTCAGCTGTGAGAAATCATGCTGCTCAGCTGGCAATAATCAAGCAGCTGAGCAGGCAGGAATTACGCAGCACAGCTGGCAATTGTCAAGCAGATGACAGGCAGGAATCATGCAGCTCAGCTGGCAATTGTCAAGCAGATGAGCAGACAGTAATCACGCAGCTCAGCAGGCCCTGATCACGTGACTGAGCATGCACTGTTCACGTGGCTGATCACACACTGATCACGTGACTGATCATGCACTGATCACGTGACTGATCATGCACTGATCACGTGGCTGATCATGCACTGATCACGTGGCTGATCATACACTGATCACGGGACTGATCATGCACTGATCACGTGGCTATCATGCACTGATACGTGACTGACATGCACTGATCACGTGGCTGATCATGCACTGATCACGTGACTGATCATGCACTGATCACGTGACTGATCATGCACTGATCACGTGGCTGATCATGCACTGATCACGTGGCTATCATGCACTGATCACGTGGCTGATCATGCAATGATCACGTAGCTACCATGTACTGGTCACGTGACTGATCATGCACTGATCACGTAATTGATCATGCACTGATCACGTGGCTGATCATGCACTGATCACGTGGCTGATCATGCACTGATCACGTGACTGATCACGTGACTGATCATGCACTGATCACGTGGCTATCATGCACTGATCACGTGGCTGACATGCACTGATCACGTGCCTGATCATGCACTGATCACGTGGCTGATCATGCACTGATCACGTGACTGATCATGCACTGATCACGTGTCTGATCATGCACTGATCACGTGGCTATCATGCACTGCTCACGTGGCTGATCATGCATGATCACGCAGCTACCATGTACTGGTCACATGACTGATCATGCACTGATCACGTGACTGATCATGCAGTGATCACGTGGCTATCATGCACTACTCACGTGGCTGATCATGCAATGATCATGTAGCTACCATGTACAGGTCACGTGAATGATCATACACCCATCAGGTGACTGATCATGCACTGATCACGTGGCTATCATGCACTGATCACGAGACTGATCATGCACTGATCACGTCTATATCATGCACTGATCACATGACTGCCCATGCACTGATCACGTGAATGATCATACACTAATCATGTGACAAATCATGCACTGATCACGTGGCTGATCATGCACTGATACCGTGACTGAGCATGGACTGATCACATGACTATCATGTAGTGATCACGTGACTTAATGGCGCTGATCATGTGACTGATCATGCGCTGATCATGTTTGCTATCATACACTGATCATGTGCCTCTGGAGGCAATAAACAAAGAGCTGAGTAGGCACGAATCAAACAGTCAGCAGGCAATAATCATGGAACTCAGGTGTGAGGAATCATGCTGCTCAGCTGGCAATATTCAAGCAGCTGAGCAGGCAGGAATTACGCAGCACAGCTGGCAATTGTCAAGCAGATGACAGGCAGGAATCGTGCAGCTCAGCTGGCAATTTTCAAGCAGATGAGCAGACAGTAATCACGCAGCTCAGCAGGC
Organism: Bos javanicus; assembly: GCF_032452875.1. Classification (NCBI taxonomy): domain Eukaryota; kingdom Metazoa; phylum Chordata; class Mammalia; order Artiodactyla; family Bovidae; genus Bos; species Bos javanicus. Next base: position 162,399 of record NW_026893745.1, on the reverse strand, counting down.
CCAGATCACGTGACTGAGCATGCACTGTTCACGTGGCTGATCATACACTGATCACGTGATTGATCATGCACTGATCACTTGGATATCATGCACTGATCACGTGGCTGATCATACACTGTTCACGTGTCTGACCATGCACTGATCACGTGGCTGATCATACACTGCTCAGGTAACTGATCATGCACTGATCACGTGGCTATCATGCACTGATCACGTGGCTGAACATGCACTGTTCACGTGGCTGATCACACACCTGTCACGTGACTATCATGCACTGATCACGTGGCACTCATGCACTGATCACGTGGCTGATCATACTCTGCTCACGAAACTCATCATGCACACATCACGTGGCTATCATGCACTGCTCACGTGGCTCGTCATGGAATGATCACGTAGCTACCATATACTGGTCACGTGACTGATCATGAACAGATCACGTAAATGATCATGCACTGATCACGTGACTGATCATGCACTGATCACGTGACTGATCATGCACTGATCACGTGGCTGATCATGCACTGATCACGTGGCTGATCATGCACTGATCACGTGGCTGATCATGCACTGATCACGTAACTGATCATGCACTGATCACGTGGCTGATCATGCACTGATCACGTGGCTGATCATGCACTGATCACGTGGCTGATCATGCACTGATCACGTGACTGATCATGCACTGATCACGTGGCTATCATGCACTGATCACGTGGCTGATCATGCACTGATCACGTGGCTGATCACACACTGTCACGTGACTGATCATGCACTGATCACGTGGCATCATGCACTGATCACGTGGCTGATCATGCACTGATCACGTGACTGATCATGCACTGATCACGTGGCTATCATGCACTGATCACGTGGCTGATCACACTGATCACGTGACTGATCATGCACTGATCACGTGGCTCATGCACTGATCACGTGGCTGATCATGCACTGATCACGTGACTGATCATGCACTGATCACGTGGCTATCATGCACTGATCACGTGGCTGATCATGCACTGATCACGGCTATCATGCACTGATCACGTGACTGATCATGCACTGATCACGTGGCTGATCATGCACTGATCACGTGACTGATCATGCACTGATCACGTGACTGATCATGCACTGATCACGTGGCTATCATGCACTGATCACGTGGACATCATGCACTGATCACGTGGCTGATCATGCACTGATCACGTGGCTACCATGCACTGATCACGTGACTGATCATGCACTGATCACGTGGCTGATCATGCACTGATCACGTGCTATCATGCACTGATCACGTGACTGATCATGCACTGATCACGTGGCTATCATGCACTGATCACGTGGCTGATCATGCACTGATCACGCAGCTACCATGCACTGATCACGTGACTGATCATGCACTGATCACGTGATTGATCATGCACTGATCACGTGGCTTATCATGCACTGATCATGTGACTGATCATGTGCTGATCATGTTTGGTGTCATACACTGATCATGTGCCTCTGGAGGCAATGAACATAGAGCTGAGTAGGCAGGAATCAGTCAGCAGGCTATAATCATGGAACTCAGCTCTGAGAAATCATGCTGCTCAGCTGGCAATAATCAAGTAGATGAGCAGGCAGGAATTACGCAGCACAGGTGGCAATTGTCAAGCAGATGACAGGCAGGAATCGTGCAGCTCAGCTGGCAATTGTCAAGCAGATGAGCAGACAGTAATCACGCAGCTCAGCAGGCCCTGATCACGTGACTGATCATGCACTGTTCACGTGGCTGATCACACACTGATCACGTGACTGATCATGCACTGATCACGTGGCTATCATGCACTGATCACGTGACTGATCATGCACTGATCACGTAATGTCATGCACTGATCACGTGGCTATCATGCACTGATCACGTGGCTGATCATGCACTGATCACGTGACTGATCATGCACTGATCACGTGGCTATCATGCACTGATCACGTGGCTGATCATGCACTGATCACGTGACTGATCATGCACTGATCACGGGCTATCATGCACTGATCACGTGGCTGATCATGCACTGATCACGTGGCTGATCATGCACTGATCACGTGACTGATCATGCACTGATCACGTGACTGATCATGCACTGATCACGTGGCTATCATGCACTGATCACGTGGCTGATCATGCAATGATCATGTAGCGACCATGTACAGGTCACGTGAATGATCATACACCCATCAGGTGACTGATCATGCACTGATCACGTGGCTATCATGCACTGATCACGTGACTGATCATGCACTGATCACGTCTATATCATGCACTGATCACATGACTGCCCATGCACTGATCACGTGGATGATCATACACTAATCATGTGACAGATCATGCACTGATCACGTGGCTGATCATGCACTGATACCGTGACTGAGCATGGACTGATCACATGACTATCATGTAGTGATCACGTGACTTAATGGCGCTGATCATGTGACTGATCATGCACTGATCATGTTTGGTATCATACACTGATCATGTGCCTCTGGAGGCAATGAACAAAGAGCTGAGTAGGCACGAATCAGTCAGCAGGCAATAATCATGGAACTCAGCTGTGAGAAATCATGCTGCTCAGCTGGCAATAATCAAGCAGCTGAGCAGGCAGGAATTACGCAGCACAGCTGGCAATTGTCAAGCAGATGACAGGCAGGAATCGTGCAGCTCAGCTGGCAATTGTCAAGCAGATGAGCAGACAGTAATCACGCAGCTCAGCAGGCCCTGATCACGTGACTGAGCATGCACTGTTCACGTGGCTGATCATACACTGATCACGTGACTGATCATGCACTGATCACGTGACTGATCATGCACTGATCACGTGGCTGATCATGCACTGATCACGTGGCTGATCATACACTGATCACGGGACTGATCATGCACTGATCACGTGGCTATCATGCACTGATACATGACTGACATGCACTGATCACGTGGCTGATCATGCACTGATCACGTGACTGATCATGCACTGATCACGTGACTGATCATGCACTGATCACGTGGCTGATCATGCACTGATCACGTGGCTATCATGCACTGATCACGTGGCTGATCATGCAATGATCACGTAGCTACCATGTACTGGTCACGTGACTGATCATGCACTGATCACGTAATTGATCATGCACTGATCACGTGGCTGATCATGCACTGATCACGTGGCTGATCATGCACTGATCACGTGACTGATCACGTGACTGATCATGCACTGATCACGTGGCTATCATGCACTGATCACGTGGCTGATCATGCACTGATCACGTGCCTGATCATGCACTGATCACGTGGCTGATCATGCACTGATCACGTGACTGATCATGCACTGATCACGTGTCTGATCATGCACTGATCACGTGGCTATCATGCACTGCTCACGTGGCTGATCATGCATGATCACGCAGCTACCATGTACTGGTCACATGACTGATCATGCACTGATCACGTGACTGATCATGCAGTGATCACGTGGCTATCATGCACTACTCACGTGGCTGATCATGCAATGATCATGTAGCTACCATGTACAGGTCACGTGAATGATCATACACCCATCAGGTGACTGATCATGCACTGATCACGTGGCTATCATGCACTGATCACGAGACTGATCATGCACTGATCACGTCTATATCATGCACTGATCACATGACTGCCCATGCACTGATCACGTGGATGATCATACACTAATCATGTGACAGATCATGCACTGATCACGTGGCTGATCATGCACTGATACCGTGACTGAGCATGGACTGATCACATGACTATCATGTAGTGATCACGTGACTTAATGGCGCTGATCATGTGACTGATCATGCGCTGATCATGTTTGCTATCATACACTGATCATGTGCCTCTGGAGGCAATAAACAAAGAGCTGAGTAGGCACGAATCAAACAGTCAGCAGGCAATAATCATGGAACTCAGGTGTGAGGAATCATGCTGCTCAGCTGGCAATAATCAAGCAGCTGAGCAGGCAGGAATTACGCAGCACAGCTGGCAATTGTCAAGCAGATGACAGGCAGGAATCGTGCAGCCCAGCTGGCAATTGTCAAGCAGATGAGCAGACAGTAATCACGCAGCTCAGCAGGCCCAGATCACGTGACTGAGCATGCACTGTTCACGTGGCTGATCATACACTGATCACGTGATTGATCATGCACTGATCACTTGGATATCATGCACTGATCACGTGGCTGATCATACACTGTTCACGTGTCTGACCATGCACTGATCACGTGGCTGATCATACACTGCTCACGTAACTGATCATGCACTGATCACGTGGCTGATCATGCACTGATCACGTGGCTGATCATGCACTGATCACGTGGCTGATCATGCACTGATCACGTGGCTATCATGCACTGATCACGTGGCTGATCATGCACTGATCACGTGGCTGATCATGCACTGATCACGTGACTGATCATGCACTGATCACGTGACTGATCATGCACTGATCACGTGGCTATCATGCACTGATCACGTGGCTATCATGCACTGATCACGTGGCTGATCATGCACGTATCACGTGACTGATCATGCACTGATCACGTGGCTGATCATGCACTGATCACGTGGCTATCATGCACTGATCACGTGGCTGATCATGCAATGATCACGTAGCTACCATGCACTGGTCACGTGACTGATCATGCACTGATCACGTAATTGATCATGCACTGATCACGTGACTGATCATGCACTGATCACGTGACTGATCATGCACTGATCACGTGACTGATCATGCACTGATCACGTGGCTATCATGCACTGATCACGTGGCTGATCATGCACTGATCACGTGGCTACCATGTACTGATCACATGACTGATCATGCACTGATCACATGACTGATCATGCACTGATCACGTGGCTTATCATGCACTGATCATGTGACTGATCATGTGCTGATCATGTTTGGTGTCACACACTGATCATGTGCCTCTGGAGGCAATTAACATAGAGCTGAGTAGGCAGGAATCAGTCAGCAGGCTATAATCATGGAACTCAGCTCTGAGAAATCATGCTGCTCAGCTGGCAATAATCAAGTAGATGAGCAGGCAGGAATTACGCAGCACAGGTGGCAATTGTCAAGCAGATGACAGGCAGGAATCGTGCAGCTCAGCTGGCAATTGTCAAGCAGATGAGCAGACAGTAATCACGCAGCTCAGCAGGCCCTGATCACGTGACTGAGCATGCACTGTTCACGTGGCTGATCACACACTGATCACGTGACTGATCATGCACTGATCACGTGACTGATCATGCACTGATCACGTGGCTATCATGCACTGATCACGTGGCTGATCATGCACTGATCACGGGACTGATCATGCACTGATCATGTGGCTATCATGCACTGATACATGACTGACATGCACTGATCACGTGGCTGATCATGCACTGATCACGTGACTGATCATGCACTGATCACGTGACTGATCATGCACTGATCACGTGGCTGATCATGCACTGATCACGTGGCTATCATGCACTGATCACGTGGCTGATCATGCAATGATCACGTAGCTACCATGCACTGGTCACGTGACTGATCATGCACTGATCACGTAACTGATCATGCACTGATCACGTGGCTGATCATGCACTGATCACGTGGCTGATCATGCACTGATCACGTGACTGATCATGCACTGATCACGTGACTGATCATGCACTGATCACGTGGCTATCATGCACTGATCACGTGGCTGATCATGCACTGATCACGTGCCTGATCATGCACTGATCACGTGGCTGATCATGCACTGATCACGTGACTGATCATGCACTGATCACGTGACTGATCATGCACTGATCACGTGGCTGATCATGCACTGATCACGTGACTGATCATGCACTGATCACGTGGCTATCATGCACTGATCACGTGGCTGATCATGCACTGATCACGTGGCTGATCACACACTGTCACGTGACTGATCATGCACTGATCACGTGGCACTCATGCACTGATCACGTGGCTGATCATACACTGATCACGTGACTGATCATGCACTGATCACGTGGCTATCATGCACTGATCACGTGGCTGATCATGCAATGATCACGTAGCTACCATGCACTGATCACGTGACTGATCATGCACTGATCACGTGGCTGATCATGCACTGATCACGTGACTGATCATGCACTGATCACGTGACTGATCATGCACTGATCACGTGGCTATCATGCACTGATCACGTGGCTATCATGCACTGATCACGTGGCTGATCATGCACTGATCACGTAGCTATCATGCACTGATCACGTGACTGATCATGCACTGATCACGTGGCTGATCATGCACTGATCACGTGGCTACCATGCACTGATCACGTGACTGATCATGCACTGATCACGTGGCTATCATGCACTGATCACGTGGCTGATCATGCACTGATCACGCAGCTACCATGCACTGATCACGTGACTGATCATGCACTGATCACGTGACTGATCATGCACTGATCACGTGGCTTATCATGCACTGATCATGTGACTGATCATGCACTGATCATGTTTGGTGTCATACACTGATCATGTGCCTCTGGAGGCAATGAACATAGAGCTGAGTAGGCAGGAAACAGTCAGCAGGCTATAATCATGGAACTCAGCTCTGAGAAATCATGCTGCTCAGCTGGCAATAATCAAGTAGATGAGCATGCAGGAATTACGCAGCACAGGTGGCAATTGTCAAGCAGATGAGCAATCACGCAGCTCAGCAGGCACTGATCACGTGACTGAGCATGCACTGATCACGTGGCTGATCACACACTGATCACGTGACTGATCATGCACTGATCACGTGGCTGATCATGCACTGATCACGTGACTGATCATGCACTGATCACGTGATATCATGCACTGATCACGTGGCTGATCATGCACTGATCACGTGACTGATCATGCACTGATCACGTGACTGATCATGCACTGATCACGTGGCTATCATGCACTGATCACGTGGCTATCATGCACTGATCACGTGACTGATCATGCACTGATCACGTGGCTATCATGCACTGATCACGTGGCTGATCATGCACTGATCACGTGGCTGATCATGCACTGATCACGTGGCTGATCATGCACTGATCACGTGACTGATCATGCACTGATCACGTGGCTATCATGCACTGATCACGTGGCTGATCATGCACTGATCACGTGACTGATCATGCACTGATCACGTGACTGATCATGCACTGATCACGTGGCTATCATGCACTGATCACTTGGCTGACATGCACTGATCACGTGCCTGATCATGCACTGATCACGTGGCTGATCATGCACTGATCACGTGACTGATCATGCACTGATCACGTGTCTGATCATGCACTGATCACGTGGCTATCATGCACTGCTCACGTGGCTGATCATGCATGATCACGCAGCTACCATGTACTGGTCACATGACTGATCATGCACTGATCACGTGACTGATCATGCAGTGATCACGTGGCTATCATGCACTACTCACGTGGCTGATCATGCAATGTTCATGTAGCTACCATGTACAGGTCACGTGAATGATCATACACCCATCAGGTGACTGATCATGCACTGATCACGTGACTATCATGCACTGATCACGAGACTGATCATGCACTGATCACGTCTATATCATGCACTGATCACATGACTGCCCATGCACTGATCACGTGGATGATCATACACTAATCATGTGACAGATCATGCACTGATCACGTGGCTGATCATGCACTGATACCGTGACTGAGCATGTACTGATCACATGACTATCATGTAGTGATCACGTGACTTAATGGCGCTGATCATGTGACTGATCATGCGCTGATCATGTTTGCTATCATACACTGATCATGTGCCTCTGGAGGCAATAAACAAAGAGCTGAGTAGGCACGAATCAAACAGTCAGCAGGCAATAATCATGGAACTCAGGTGTGAGGAATCATGCTGCTCAGCTGGCAATAATCAAGCAGCTGAGCAGGCAGGAATTACGCAGCACAGCTGGCAATTGTCAAGCAGATGACAGGCAGGAATCGTGCAGCTCAGCTGGCAATTGTCAAGCAGATGAGCAGACAGTAATCACGCAGCTCAGCAGGCCCTGATCACGTGACTGAGCATGCACTGTTCACGTGGCTGATCATACACTGATCACGTGATGATCATGCACTGATCACGTGGATATCATGCACTGATCACGTGGCTGATCATACACTGTTCACGTGTCTGACCATGCACTGATCACGTGGCTGATCATACACTGCTCACGTAACTGATCATGCACTGATCACGTGGCTATCATGCACTGATCACGTGGCTGAACATGCACTGTTCACGTGGCTGATCACACACCTGTCACGTGACATATCATGCACTGATCACGTGGCACTCATGCACTGATCACGTGGCTGATCATACTCTGCTCACGCAACTGATCATGCACACATCACGTGGCTATCATGCACTGATCACGTGGCTGATCACACATGATCACGTGACTGATCATGCACTGATCACGTGGCATCATGCACTGATCACGTGGCTGATCATGCACTGATCACGTGACTGATCATGCACTGATCACGTGGCTATCATGCACTGATCACGTGGCTGATCATGCAATGATCACGTAGCTACCATGTACTGGTCACGTGACTGATCATGCACTGATCACGTGAATGATCATGCACTGATCACGTGACTGATCATGCACTGATCACGTGACTGATCATGCACTGATCACGTGGCTGATCATGCACTGATCACGGAATTGATCATGCACTGATCACGTGGCTGATCATGCACTGATCACGTGGCTGATCATGCACTGATCACGTGACTGATCATGCACTGATCACGTGACTGATCATGCACTGATCACGTGGCTATCATGCACTGATCACGTGGCTGATCATGCACTGATCACGTGACTGATCATGCACTGATCACGTGACTGATCATGCACTGATCACGTGACTGATCATGCACTGATCACGTGGCTATCATGCACTGATCACGTGGCTATCATGCACTGATCACGTGGCTGATCATGCACGATCACGTGACTGATCATGCACTGATCACGTGGCTGATCATGCACTGATCACGTGGCTATCATGCACTGATCACGTGGCTGATCATGCAATGATCACGTAGCTATCATGCACTGGTCACGTGACTGATCATGCACTGATCACGTAACTGATCATGCACTGATCACGTGACTGATCATGCACTGATCACGTGACTGATCATGCACTGATCACGTGACTGATCATGCACTGATCACGTGGCTATCATGCACTGATCACGTGGCTGATCATGCACTGATCACGCAGCTACCATGCACTGATCACATGACTGATCATGCACTGATCACATGACTGATCATGCACTGATCACGTGGCTTATCATGCACTGATCATGTGACTGATCATGTGCTGATCATGTTTGCTATCATACACTGATCATGTGCCTCTGGAGGCAATGAACAAAGAGCTGAGTAGGCACGAATCAGTCAGCAGGCTATAATCATGGAACTCAGCTGTGAGAAATCATGCTGCTCAGCTGGCAATAATCAAGCAGATGAGCAGGCAGGAATTACGCAGCACAGCTGGCAATTGTCAAGCAGATGACAGGCAGGAATCGTGCAGCTCAGCTGGCAATTGTCAAGCAGATGAGCAGACAGTAATCACGCAGCTCAGCAGGCCCTGATCACGTGACTGAGCATGCACTGTTCACGTGGCTGATCACACACTGATCACGTGACTGATCATGCACTGATCACGTGACTGATCATGCACTGATCACGTAGCTATCATGCACTGATCACGTGGCTGATCATGCACTGATCACGGGACTGATCATGCACTGATCACGGGCTATCATGCACTGATACATGACTGACATGCACTGATCACGTGGCTGATCATGCACTGATCACGTGACTGATCATGCACTGATCACGTGACTGATCATGCACTGATCACGTGGCTGATCATGCACTGATCACGTGGCTGGACATGCACTGATCACGTGCCTGATCATGCACTGATCACGTGGCTGATCATGCACTGATCACGTGACTGATCATGCACTGATCACGTGGCTGATCATGCACTGATCACGTAACTGATCATGCACTGATCACGTGGCTGATCATGCACTGATCACGTGACTGATCATGCACTGATCACGTGGCTGATCATGCACTGATCACGTGACTGATCATGCACTGATCACGTGGCTATCATGCACTGATCACGTGGCTGATCATGCACTGATCACGTGGCTGATCACACACTGATCACGTGACTATCATGCACTGATCACGTGGCACTCATGCACTGATCACGTGGCTGATCATGCACTGATCACGTAACTGATCATGCACTGATCACGTGGCTATCATGCACTGCTCACGTGGCTGTCATGGAATGATCACGTAGCTTCCATATACTGGTCACGTGACTGATCATGCACTGATCACGTAACTGATCATGCACTGATCACGTGACTGATCATGCACTGATCACGTGACTGATCATGCACTGATCACGTGGCTATCATGCACTGATCACGTGGCTATCATGCACTGATCACGTGGCTGATCATGCACTGATCACGTAGCTACCATGCACTGATCACGTGACTGATCATGCACTGATCACGTGGCTGATCATGCACTGATCACGTAGCTACCATGCACTGATCACGTGACTGATCATGCACTGATCACGTGGCTATCATGCACTGATCACGTGGCTGATCATGCACTGATCACGCAGCTATCATGCACTGATCACGTGACTGATCATGCACTGATCACGTAACTGATCATGCACTGATCACGTGGCTTATCATGCACTGATCATGTGACTGATCATGCGCTGATCATGTTTGCTATCATACACTGATCATGTGCCTCTGGAGGCAATGAACAAAGAGCTGAGTAGGCACGAATCAGTCAGCAGGCTATAATCATGGAACTCAGCTGTGAGAAATCATGCTGCTCAGCTGGCAATAATCAAGTAGCTGAGCAGGCAGGAATTACGCAGCACAGCTGGCAATTGTCAAGCAGATGACAGGCAGGAATCGTGCAGCTCAGCTGGCAATTGTCAAGCAGATGAGCAGACAGTAATCACGCAGCTCAGCAGGCCCTGATCACGTGACTGAGCATGCACTGTTCACGTGGCTGATCACACACTGATCACGTGACTGATCATGCACTGATCACGTGGCTATCATGCACTGATCACGTGGCTGATCATGCACTGATCACGTAATATCATGCACTGATCACGTGGCTGATCATGCACTGATCACGTGGCTGATCATGCACTGATCACGTGACTGATCATGCACTGATCACGTAGCTATCATGCACTGATCACGTGGCTGATCATGCACTGATCACGTGACTGATCATGCACTGATCACGGGCTATCATGCACTGATCACATGACTGATCATGCACTGATCACGTGGCTGATCATGCACTGATCACGTGACTGATCATGCACTGATCACGTGACTGATCATGCACTGATCACGTGGCTGATCATGCACTGATCACGTGGCTGATCATGCACTGATCACGTGACTGATCATGCACTGATCACGTGACTGATCATGCACTGATCACGTGGCTATCATGCACTGATCACGTGGCTGATCATGCACTGATCACGTGCCTGATCATGCACTGATCACGTGACTGATCATGCACTGATCACGTGGCTGATCATGCACTGATCACGTGGCTATCATGCACTGATCACGTGACTGATCATGCACTGATCACGTGGCTATCATGCACTGATCACGTGGCTGATCATGCACTGATCACGTGCCTGATCATGCACTGATCACGTGACTGATCATGCACTGATCACGTGGCTATCATGCACTGATCACGTGGCTGATCATGCATGATCACGCAGCTACCATGTACTGGTCACATGACTGATCATGCACTGATCACGTGACTGATCATGCAGTGATCACGTGGCTATCATGCACTACTCACGTGGCTGATCATGCAATGTTCATGTAGCTACCATGTACAGGTCACGTGAATGATCATACACCCATCAGGTGACTGATCATGCACTGATCACGTGGCTATCATGCACTGATCACGAGACTGATCATGCACTGATCACGTCTATATCATGCAATGATCACATGACTGCCCATGCACTGATCACGTGGATGATCATACACTAATCATGTGACAGATCATGCACTGATCACGTGGCTGATCATGCACTGATACCGTGACTGAGCATGGACTGATCACATGACTATCATGTAGTGATCACGTGACTTAATGGCGCTGATCATGTGACTGATCATGCGCTGATCATGTTTGCTATCATACACTGATCATGTGCCTCTGGAGGCAATAAACAAAGAGCTGAGTAGGTACGAATCAAACAGTCAGCAGGCAATAATCATGGAACTCAGGTGTGAGGAATCATGCTGCTCAGCTGGCAATAATCAAGCAGCTGAGCAGGCAGGAATTACGCAGCACAGCTGGCAATTGTCAAGCAGATGACAGGCAGGAATCGTGCAGCTCAGCTGGCAATTGTCAAGCAGATGAGCAGACAGTAATCACGCAGCTCAGCAGGCCCAGATCACGTGACTGAGCATGCACTGTTCACGTGGCTGATCATACACTGATCACGTGATTGATCATGCACTGATCACTTGGATATCATGCACTGATCACGTGGCTGATCATACACTGTTCACGTGTCTGACCATGCACTGATCACGTGGCTGATCATACACTGCTCACGTAACTGATCATGCACTGATCACGTGGCTATCATGCACTGATCACGTGGCTGAACATGCACTGTTCACGTGGCTGATCACACACCTGTCACGTGACATATCATGCACTGATCACGTGGCACTCATGCACTGATCACGTGGCTGATCATACTCTGCTCGCGTAACTCATAATGCACACATCACGTGTCTATCAAGCACTGCTCACGTGGCTGTCATGGAATGATCACGTAGCTACCATATACTGGTCACGTGACTGATCACGCACAGATCACGTAAATGATCATGCACTGTTCACGTGACTGATCATGTACTTATCACGTGACTGATCATGCACTGATCACGTGGCTGATCATGCACTGATCACGTAACTGATCATGCACTGATCACGTGGCTGATCATGCACTGATCACGTGGCTGATCATGCACTGATCACGTGACTGATCATGCACTGATCACGTGACTGATCATGCACTGATCACGTGGCTGATCATGCACTGATCACGTGGCTGATCATGCACTGATCACGTGACTGATCATGCACTGATCACGTGACTGATCATGCACTGATCACGTGACTGATCATGCACTGATCACGTGGCTATCATGCACTGATCACGTGGCTATCATGCACTGATCACGTGGCTGATCATGCACTGATCACGTGACTGATCATGCACTGATCACGTGGCTGATCATGCACTGATCACGTGGCTGATCACACACTGATCACGTGACTGATCATGCACTGATCACGTAACTGATCATGCACTGATCACGTGGCTGATCATGCACTGATCACGTGGCTGATCATGCACTGATCACGTGGCTGATCATGCACTGATCACGTGACTGATCATGCACTGATCACGTGGCTATCATGCACTGATCACGTGGCTATCATGCACTGATCACGTGGCTGATCATGCACTGATCACGTAGCTACCATGCACTGATCACGTGACTGATCATGCACTGATCACGTGACTGATCATGCACTGATCACGTGATTGATCATGCACTGATCACGTGGCTTATCATGCACTGATCATGTGACTGATCATGTGCTGATCATGTTTGGTGTCATACACTGATCATGTGCCTCTGGAGGCAATGAACAAAGAGCTGAGTAGGCAGGAATCAGTCAGCAGGCTATAATCATGGAACTCACTTCTGAGAAATCATGCTGCTCAGCTGGCAATAATCAAGTAGATGAGCAGGCAGGAATTACGCAGCACAGGTGGCAATTGTCAAGCAGATGACAGGCAGGAATCGTGCAGCTCAGCTGGAAATAGTCAAGCAGATGAGCAGACAGTAATCACGCAGCTCAGCAGGCCCTGATCACGTGACTGAGCATGCACTGTTCACGTGGCTGATCACACACTGATCACGTGACTGATCATGCACTGATCACGTGGCTATCATGCACTGATCACGTGACTGATCATGCACTGATCACGTAATAGTATGCACTGATCACGTGGCTGATCATGCACTGATCACGTGGCTGATCATGCACTGATCACGTGACTGATCATGCACTGATCACGTAGCTATCATGCACTGATCACGTGGCTGATCATGCACTGATCACGTGACTGATCATGCACTGATCACGGGCTATCATGCACTGATCACATGACTGATCATGCACTGATCACGTGGCTGATCATGCACTGATCACGTGACTGATCATGCACTGATCACGTGACTGATCATGCACTGATCACGTGGCTATCATGCACTGCTCACGTGGCTGATCATGCATGATCACGCAGCTACCATGTACTGGTCACATGACTGATCATGCACTGATCACGTGACTGATCATGCACTGATCACGTGGCTATCATGCACTACTCACGTGGCTGATCATGCAATGTTCATGTAGCTACCATGTACAGGTCACGTGAATGATCATACACCCATCAGGTGACTGATCATGCACTGATCACGTGGCTATCATGCACTGATCACGAGACTGATCATGCACTGATCACGTCTATATCATGCACTGATCACATGACTGCCCATGCACTGATCACGTGGATGATCATACACTAATCATGTGAGAGATCATGCACTGATCACGTGGCTGATCATGCACTGATACCGTGACTGAGCATGGACTGATCACATGACTATCATGTAGTGATCACGTGACTTAATGGCGCTGATCATGTGACTGATCATGCGCTGATCATGTTTGCTATCATACACTGATCATGTGCCTCTGAGGCAATAAACAAAGAGCTGAGTAGGCACGAATCAAACAGTCAGCAGGCAATAATCATGGAACTCAGGTGTGAGGAATCATGCTGCTCAGCTGGCAATAATCAAGCAGCTGAGCAGGCAGGAATTACGCAGCACAGCTGGCAATTGTCAAGCAGATGACAGGCAGGAATCGTGCAGCCCAGCTGGCAATTGTCAAGCAGATGAGCAGACAGTAATCACGCAGCTCAGCAGGCCCAGATCACGTGACTGAGCATGCACTGTTCACGTGGCTGATCATACACTGATCACGTGATTGATCATGCACTGATCACTTGGATATCATGCACTGATCACGTGGCTGATCATACACAGTTCACGTGTCTGACCATGCACTGATCACGTGGCTGATCATACACTGCTCACGTAACTGATCATGCACTGATCACGTGGCTGATCATGCACTGATCACGTGGCTGATCATGCACTGATCACGTGGCTGATCATGCACTGATCACGTGGCTATCATGCACTGATCACGTGGCTGATCATGCACTGATCACGTGACTGATCATGCACTGATCACGTGACTGATCATGCACTGATCACGTGACTGATCATGCACTGATCACGTGGCTATCATGCACTGATCACGTGGCTATCATGCACTGATCACGTGGCTGATCATGCACTATCACGTGACTGATCATGCACTGATCACGTGGCTGATCATGCACTGATCACGTGGCTATCATGCACTGATCACGTGGCTGATCATGCAATGATCACGTAGCTACCATGCACTGGTCACGTGACTGATCATGCACTGATCACGTAATTGATCATGCACTGATCACGTGACTGATCATGCACTGATCACGTGACTGATCATGCACTGATCACGTGGCTATCATGCACTGATCACGTGGCTGATCATGCACTGATCACGTAGCTACCATGCACTGATCACGTGACTGATCATGCACTGATCACATGACTGATCATGCACTGATCACGTGGCTTATCATGCACTGATCATGTGACTGATCATGTGCTGATCATGTTTGGTGTCACACACTGATCATGTGCCTCTGGAGGCAATTAACATAGAGCTGAGTAGGCAGGAATCAGTCAGCAGGCTATAATCATGGAACTCAGCTCTGAGAAATCATGCTGCTCAGCTGGCAATAATCAAGTAGATGAGCAGGCAGGAATTACGCAGCACAGGTGGCAATTGTCAAGCAGATGACAGGCAGGAATCGTGCAGCTCAGCTGGAAATAGTCAAGCAGATGAGCAGACAGTAATCACGCAGCTCAGCAGGCCCTGATCACGTGACTGAGCATGCACTGTTCACGTGGCTGATCACACACTGATCACGTGACTGATCATGCACTGATCATGTGACTGATCATGCACTGATCACGTGGCTATCATGCACTGATCACGTGGCTGATCATGCACTGATCACGGGACTGATCATGCACTGATCATGACGCTATCATGCATTGACTACATGACTGACATGCACTGATCACGTGGCTGATCATGCACTGATCACGTGACTGATCATGCACTGATCACGTGACTGATCATGCACTGATCACGTGGCTGATCATGCACTGATCACGTGGCTATCATGCACTGATCACGTGGCTGATCATGCAATGATCACGTAGCTACCATGTACTGATCACGTGACTGATCATGCACTGATCACGTAACTGATCATGCACTGATCACGTGGCTGATCATGCACTGATCACGTGGCTGATCATGCACTGATCACGTGACTGATCATGCACTGATCACGTGCTGATCATGCACTGATCACGTGGCACTCATGCACTGATCACGTGGCTGATCATACACTGATCACGTAACTCATCATGCACTGATCACGTGGCTATCATGCACTGATCACGTGGCTGTCATGCAATGATCACGTAGCTACCATGCACTGATCACGTGACTGATCATGCACTGATCACGTGGCTGATCATGCACTGATCACGTGCCTGATCATGCACTGATCACGTGACTGATCATGCACTGATCACGTGGCTGATCATGCACTGATCACGTGGCTGATCATGCACTGATCACGTGGCTGATCATGCACTGATCACGTGGCTGATCATGCACTGATCACGTGACTGATCATGCACTGATCACGTGACTGATCATGCACTGATCACGTGGCTATCATGCACTGATCACGTGGCTGATCATGCACTGATCACGTGACTGATCATGCACTGATCACGTGACTGATCATGCACTGATCACGTGACTGATCATGCACTGATCACGTGGCTATCATGCACTGATCACGTGGCTATCATGCACTGATCACGTGGCTGATCACACACTGATCACGTGACTGATCATGCACTGATCACGTGGCTGATCATGCACTGATCACGTGGCTGATCATGCACTGATCACGTGACTGATCATGCACTGATCACGTGACTGATCATGCACTGATCACGTGGCTGATCATGCACTGATCACGTGGCTGATCATGCACTGATCACGTGGCTGATCATGCACTGATCACGTGACTGATCATGCACTGATCACGTGGCTATCATGCACTGATCACGTGGCTATCATGCACTGATCACGTGGCTGATCATGCACTGATCACGTGGCTATCATGCACTGATCACGTGACTGATCATGCACTGATCACGTGACTGATCATGCACTGATCACGTGACTGATCATGCACTGATCACGTGGCTTATCATGCACTGATCATGTGACTGATCATGCGCTGATCATGTTTGGTATCATACACTGATCATGTGCCTCTGGAGGCAATGAACAAAGAGCTGAGTAGGCACGAATCAGTCAGCAGGCAATAATCATGGAACTCAGCTGTGAGAAATCATGCTGCTCAGCTGGCAATAATCAAGCAGATGAGCAGGCAGGAATTACGCAGCACAGCTGGCAATTGTCAAGCAGATGACAGGCAGGAATCGTGCAGCTCAGCTGGAAATAGTCAAGCAGATGAGCAGACAGTAATCACGCAGCTCAGCAGGCCCTGATCACGTGACTGAGCATGCACTGTTCACGTGGCTGATCACACACTGATCACGTGACTGATCATGCACTGATCACGTGACTGATCATGCACTGATCACGTGGCTGATCATGCACTGATCACGTGGCTGATCATGCACTGATCACGGGACTGATCATGCACTGATCACGTGGCTATCATGCACTGACACATGACTGACATGCACTGATCACGTGGCTGATCATGCACTGATCACGTGACTGATCATGCACTGATCACGTGACTGATCATGCACTGATCACGTGGCTGATCATGCACTGATCACGTGGCTATCATGCACTGATCACGTGGCTGATCATGCAATGATCACGTAGCTACCATGCACTGATCACGTGACTGATCATGCACTGATCACGTAATTGATCATGCACTGATCACGTGGCTGATCATGCACTGATCACGTGGCTGATCATGCACTGATCACGTGACTGATCATGCACTGATCACGTGACTGATCATGCACTGATCACGTGGCTATCATGCACTGATCACGTGGCTGATCATGCACTGATCACGTGACTGATCATGCACTGATCACGTGGCTGATCATGCACTGATCACGTGACTGATCATGCACTGATCACGTGGCTGATCATGCACTGATCACGTGGCTGATCATGCACTGATCACGTGACTGATCATGCACTGATCACGTGGCTATCATGCACTGATCACGTGGCTGATCATGCACTGATCACGTGGCTGATCATGCACTGATCACGTGACTGATCATGCACTGATCACGTGGCTATCATGCACTGATCACGTGGCTGATCATGCACTGATCACGTGACTGATCATGCACTGATCACATGACTGATCATGCACTGATCACGTGACTGATCATGCACTGATCACGTGGCTATCATGCACTACTCACGTGGCTGATCATGCAATGATCATGTAGCTACCATGTACTGGTCACGTGACTGATCATACACCCATCAGGTGACTGATCATGCACTGATCACGTGGCTGATCATGCACTGATCACGTGACTGATCATGCACTGATCACGTGATGATCATGCACTGATCACATGGCTATCATGAACTGATCACCTGGCTGATCATGCACTGATCACGTGGCTGATCATGCACTGATACCGTGACTGAGCATGGACTGATCACATGACTATCATGTAGTGATCACGTGACTTAATGGCGCTGATCATGTGACTGATCATGCGCTGATCATGTTTGCTATCATACACTGATCATGTGCCTCTGGAGGCAATAAACAAAGAGCTGAGTAGGCACGAATCAAACAGTCAGCAGGCAATAATCATGGAACTCAGGTGTGAGGAATCATGCTGCTCAGCTGGCAATAATCAAGCAGCTGAGCAGGCAGGAATTACGCAGCACAGCTGGCAATTGTCAAGCAGATGACAGGCAGGAATCGTGCAGCTCAGCTGGCAATTGTCAAGCAGATGAGCAGACAGTAATCACGCAGCTCAGCAGGCCCTGATCACGTGACTGAGCATGCACTGTTCACGTGGCTGATCATGCACTGATCACGTGATGATCATGCACTGATCACGTGGATATCATGCACTGATCACGTGGCTGATCATACACTGTTCACGTGTTTGACCATGCACTGATCACGTGGCTGATCATACACTGCTCACGTAACTGATCATGCACTGATCGCGTGGCTATCATGCACTGATCACGTGGCTGAACATGCACTGTTCACGTGGCTGATCACACACCTGTCACGTGACATATCATGCACTGATCACGTGGCACTCATGCACTGATCACGTGGCTGATCATACTCTGCTCACGTAACTGATCATGCACACATCACGTGGCTATCATGCACTGATCACGTGGCTGATCACACATGATCACGTGACTGATCATGCACTGATCACGTGGCATCATGCACTGATCACGTGGCTGATCATGCACTGATCACGTGACTGATCATGCACTGATCACGTGGCTATCATGCACTGCTCACGTGGCTGATCATGCAATGATCACGTAGCTACCATGTACTGGTCACGTGACTGATCATGCACTGATCACGTAATGATCATGCACTGATCACGTGACTGATCATGCACTGATCACGTGACTGATCATGCACTGATCACGTGGCTGATCATGCACTGATCACGTAACTGATCATGCACTGATCACGTGGCTGATCATGCACTGATCACGTGGCTGATCATGCACTGATCACGTGACTGATCATGCACTGATCACGTGACTGATCATGCACTGATCACGTGGCTATCATGCACTGATCACGTGGCTGATCATGCACTGATCACGTGACTGATCATGCACTGATCACGTGACTGATCATGCACTGATCACGTGACTGATCATGCACTGATCACGTGGCTATCATGCACTGATCACGTGGCTATCATGCACTGATCACGTGGCTGATCACACACTGATCACGTGACTGATCATGCACTGATCACGTGGCTGATCATGCACTGATCACGTGGCTATCATGCACTGATCACGTGGCTGATCATGCACTGATCACGTAGCTATCATGCACTGATCACGTGACTGATCATGCACTGATCACGTGACTGATCATGCACTGATCACGTGACTGATCATGCACTGATCACGTGACTGATCATGCACTGATCACGTGACTGATCATGCACTGATCACGTGGCTATCATGCACTGATCACGTGGCTGATCATGCACTGATCACGCAGCTATCATGCACTGATCACGTGACTGATCATGCACTGATCACGTGATTCATGCACTGATCACGTGGCTGATCATGCACTGATCACGTGGCTGATCATGCACTGATCACGTGACTGATCATGCACTGATCACGTGGCTGATCATGCACTGATCACGTGGCTATCATGCACTGATCACGTGGCTGATCATGCACTGATCACGTAGCTATCATGCACTGATCACGTGACTGATCATGCACTGATCACGTGACTGATCATGCACTGATCACGTGGCTGATCATGCACTGATCACGTGGCTGATCATGCACTGATCACGTGACTGATCATGCACTGATCACGTGGCTATCATGCACTGATCACGTGGCTGATCATGCACTGATCACGTGGCTGATCATGCACTGATCACGTGACTGATCATGCACTGATCACGTGACTATCATGCACTGATCACGTGACTTCATGCACTGATCACGTGACTGATCATGCACTGATCACGTGGCTGATCATGCACTGATCACGTGACTGATCATGCACTGATCACGTGACTGATCATGCACTGATCACGTGGCTGATCATGCACTGATCACGTGACTGATCATGCACTGATCACGTGGCTGATCATGCACTGATCACGTGACTGATCATGCACTGATCACGTGGCTGATCATGCACTGATCACGTGACTGATCATGCACTGATCACGTGGCTATCATGCACTGATCACGTGGCTGATCATGCACTGATCACGTGGCTGATCACACTGATCACGTGACTATCATGCACTGATCACGTGGCACTCATGCACTGATCACGTGGCTGATCATACACTGATCACGTGACTGATCATGCACTGATCACGTGGCTATCATGCACTGATCACGTGGCTGATCATGCACTGATCACGGCTTCCATGCACTGGTCACGTGACTGATCATGCACTGATCACGTGACTGATCATGCACTGATCACGTGACTGATCATGCACTGATCACGTGACTGATCATGCACTGATCACGTGGCTATCATGCACTGATCACGTGGCTATCATGCACTGATCACGTGGCTGATCATGCACTGATCACGTAGCTATCATGCACTGATCACGTGACTGATCATGCACTGATCACGTGGCTGATCATGCACTGATCACGTAGCTATCATGCACTGGTCACGTGACTGATCATGCACTGATCACGTGGCTATCATGCACTGATCACGTGGCTGATCATGCACTGATCACGCAGCTATCATGCACTGGTCACATGACTGATCATGCACTGATCACGTAACTGATCATGCACTGATCACGTGGCTTATCATGCACTGATCATGTGACTGATCATGTGCTGATCATGTTTGGTATCATACACTGATCATGTGCCTCTGGAGGCAATGAACAAAGAGCTGAGTAGGCAGCAATCAGTCAGCAGGCAATAATCATGGAACTCAGCTGTGAGAAATCATGCTGCTCAGCTGGCAATAATCAAGCAGATGAGCAGGCAGGAATTACGCAGCACAGCTGGCAATTGTCAAGCAGATGACAGGCAGGAATCGTGCAGCTCAGCTGGCAATTGTCAAGCAGATGAGCAGACAGTAATCACGCAGCTCAGCAGGCCCTGATCACGTGACTGAGCATGCACTGTTCACGTGGCTGATCACACACTGATCACGTGACTGATCATGCACTGATCACGTGGCTATCATGCACTGATCACGTGGCTGATCATGCACTGATCACGTAATATCATGCACTGATCACGTGGCTGATCATGCACTGATCACGTGGCTGATCATGCACTGATCACGTGACTGATCATGCACTGATCACGTGGCTATCATGCACTGATCACGTGGCTGATCATGCACTGATCACGTGACTGATCATGCACTGATCACGGGCTATCATGCACTGATCACGTGACTGATCATGCACTGATCACGTGACTGATCATGCACTGATCACGTGACTGATCATGCACTGATCACGTGACTGATCATGCACTGATCACGTGACTGATCATGCACTGATCACGTGGCTGATCATGCACTGATCACGGGACTGATCATGCACTGATCACGTGGCTGATCATGCACTGATCACGTGGCTGATCATGCACTGATCACGTGACTGATCATGCACTGATCACGTGACTGATCATGCACTGATCACGTGGCTATCATGCACTGATCACGTGGCTGATCATGCACTGATCACGTGACTGATCATGCACTGATCACGTGACTGATCATGCACTGATCACGTGACTGATCATGCACTGATCACGTGGCTATCATGCACTGATCACGTGGCTATCATGCACTGATCACGTGGCTGATCACACACTGATCACGTGACTGATCATGCACTGATCACGTGGCTGACATGCACTGATCACGTGGCTATCATGCACTGATCACGTGGCTGATCATGCACTGATCACGTAGCTATCATGCACTGATCACGTGACTGATCATGCACTGATCACGTGACTGATCATGCACTGATCACGTGACTGATCATGCACTGATCACGTGACTGATCATGCACTGATCACGTGGCTATCATGCACTGATCACGTGGCTGATCATGCACTGATCACGCAGCTATCATGCACTGATCACGTGACTGATCATGCACTGATCACGTGACTGATCATGCACTGATCACGTGGCTGATCATGCACTGATCACGTGGCTGATCATGCACTGATCACGTGACTGATCATGCACTGATCACGTGGCTGATCATGCACTGATCACGTGGCTATCATGCACTGATCACGTGGCTGATCATGCACTGATCACGTAGCTATCATGCACTGATCACGTGACTGATCATGCACTGATCACGTGACTGATCATGCACTGATCACGTGGCTGATCATGCACTGATCACGTGACTGATCATGCACTGATCACGTGACTGATCATGCACTGATCACGTGGCTATCATGCACTGATCACGTGGCTGATCATGCACTGATCACGTGGCTGATCATGCACTGATCACGTGACTGATCATGCACTGATCACATGACTATCATGCACTGATCACGTGACTTCATGCACTGATCACGTGACTGATCATGCACTGATCACGTGGCTGATCATACACTGATCACGTGATGATCATGCACTGATCACGTGGATATCATGCACTGATCACGTGGCTGATCATGCACTGATCACGTGTCTGATCATGCACTGATCACGTGGCTGATCATGCACTGATCACGTAACTGATCATGCACTGATCACGTGGCTATCATGCACTGATCACGTGGCTGATCATGCACTGATCACGTGGCTGATCACACACCTGTCACGTGACTATCATGCACTGATCACGTGGCACTCATGCACTGATCACGTGGCTGATCATACACTGATCACGTAACTGATCATGCACTGATCACGTGGCTATCATGCACTGCTCACGTGGCTGTCATGCAATGATCACGTAGCTACCATATACTGGTCACGTGACTGATCATGCACTGATCACGTGAATGATCATGCACTGATCACGTGACTGATCATGCACTGATCACGTGACTGATCATGCACTGATCACGTGGCTGATCATGCACTGATCACGTGGCTGATCATGCACTGATCACGTGGCTATCATGCACTGATCACGTGACTGATCATGCACTGATCACGTGATTGATCATGCACTGATCACGTGGCTATCATGCACTGATCACGTGGCTGATCATGCACTGATCACGTGACTGATCATGCACTGATCACGTGGCTGATCATGCACTGATCACGTGACTGATCATGCACTGATCACGTAACTGATCATGCACTGATCACGTGGCTGATCATGCACTGATCACGTAACTGATCATGCACTGATCACGTGGCTGATCATGCACTGATCACGTGGCTGATCATGCACTGATCACGTGGCTGATCATGCACTGATCACGTAACTGATCATGCACTGATCACGTGGCTATCATGCACTGATCACGTGGCTGATCATGCACTGATCACGTGGCTGATCATGCACTGATCACGTGACTATCATGCACTGATCACGTGGCACTCATGCACTGATCACGTGGCTGATCATACACTGATCACGTGACTGATCATGCACTGATCACGTGGCTATCATGCACTGATCACGTGGCTGATCATGCACTGATCACGTGCTTCCATGCACTGATCACGTGACTGATCATGCACTGATCACGTGACTGATCATGCACTGATCACGTGACTGATCATGCACTGATCACGTGACTGATCATGCACTGATCACGTGGCTATCATGCACTGATCACGTGGCTATCATGCACTGATCACGTGGCTGATCATGCACTGATCACGTAGCTATCATGCACTGATCACGTGACTGATCATGCACTGATCACGTGGCTGATCATGCACTGATCACGTGGCTATCATGCACTGATCACGTGACTGATCATGCACTGATCACGTGGCTATCATGCACTGATCACGTGGCTGATCATGCACTGATCACGCAGCTATCATGCACTGGTCACGTGACTGATCATGCACTGATCACGTGACTGATCATGCACTGATCACGTGGCTTATCATGCACTGATCATGTGACTGATCATGCGCTGATCATGTTTGGTATCATACACTGATCATGTGCCTCTGGAGGCAATGAACAAAGAGCTGAGTAGGCAGCAATCAGTCAGCAGGCAATAATCATGGAACTCAGCTGTGAGAAATCATGCTGCTCAGCTGGCAATAATCAAATAGCTGAGCAGGCAGGAATTACGCAGCACAGCTGGCAATTGTCAAGCAGATGACAGGCAGGAATCGTGCAGCTCAGCTGGCAATTGTCAAGCAGATGAGCAGACAGTAATCACGCAGCTCAGCAGGCCCTGATCACGTGACTGAGCATGCACTGTTCACGTGGCTGATCACACACTGATCACGTGACTGATCATGCACTGATCACGTGGCTATCATGCACTGATCACGTGGCTGATCATGCACTGATCACGTGATCATGCACTGATCACGTGGCTGATCATGCACTGATCACGTGGCTGATCATGCACTGATCACGTGACTGATCATGCACTGATCACGTGGCTATCATGCACTGATCACGTGGCTGATCATGCACTGATCACGTGACTGATCATGCACTGATCACGGGCTATCATGCACTGATCACGTGACTGATCATGCACTGATCACGTGGCTGATCATGCACTGATCACGTGACTGATCATGCACTGATCACGTGACTGATCATGCACTGATCACGTGGCTATCATGCACTGATCACGTGGCTGATCATGCACTGATCACGTGACTGATCATGCACTGATCACGTGACTGATCATGCACTGATCACGTGGCTATCATGCACTGATCACGTGGCTGATCATGCACTGATCACGTGCCTGATCATGCACTGATCACGTGGCTGATCATGCACTGATCACGTGACTGATCATGCACTGATCACGTGGCTATCATGCACTGATCACGTGGCTATCATGCACTGATCACGTGACTGATCATGCACTGATCACGTGGCTATCATGCACTGATCACGTGGCTGATCATGCACTGATCACGTGGCTGATCATGCACTGATCACGTGGCTGATCATGCACTGATCACGTGACTGATCATGCACTGATCACGTGACTGATCATGCACTGATCACGTGGCTATCATGCACTGATCACGTGGCTGATCATGCATGATCACGCAGCTACCATGCACTGATCACGTGACTGATCATGCACTGATCACGTGACTGATCATGCACTGATCACGTGGCTATCATGCACTGATCACGTGGCTGATCATGCACTGATCACGTAGCTATCATGCACTGGTCACGTGACTGATCATGCACTGATCACGTGACTGATCATGCACTGATCACGTGGCTATCATGCACTGATCACGTGACTGATCATGCACTGATCACGTCTATATCATGCACTGATCACATGACTGATCATGCACTGATCACGTGGCTGATCATGCACTGATCACGTGACTGATCATGCACTGATCACGTGGCTGATCATGCACTGATCACGTGACTGATCATGCACTGATCACATGACTGATCATGCACTGATCACGTGGCTATCATGCACTGATCACGTGGCTGATCATGCGATGATCATGCAGCTACCATGCACTGATCACGTGACTGATCATGCACTGATCACGTGGCTGATCATGCACTGATACCGTGACTGAGCATGGACGGATCACATGACTATCATGTAGTGATCACGTGACTTAATGGCGCTGATCATGTGACTGATCATGCGCTGATCATGTTTGCTATCATACACTGATCATGTGCCTCTGGAGGCAATAAACAAAGAGCTGAGTAGGCACGAATCAAACAGTCAGCAGGCAATAATCATGGAACTCAGGTGTGAGGAATCAGGCTGCTCAGCTGGCAATAATCAAGCAGCTGAGCAGGCAGGAATTACGCAGCACAGCTGGCAATTGTCAAGCAGATGACAGGCAGGAATCGTGCAGCTCAGCTGGCAATTGTCAAGCAGATGAGCAGACAGTAATCACGCAGCTCAGCAGGCCAAGATCACGTGACTGAGCATGCACTGTTCACGTGGCTGATCATACACTGATCACGTGATTGATCATGCACTGATCACTTGGATATCATGCACTGATCACGTGGCTGATCATACACTGTTCACGTGTCTGACCATGCACTGATCACGTGGCTGATCATACACTGCTCACGTAACTGATCATGCACTGATCACGTGGCTATCATGCACTGATCACGTGGCTGATCATGCACTGATCACGTGGCTGATCACACACTGTCACGTGACATATCATGCACTGATCACGTGGCACTCATGCACTGATCACGTGGCTGATCATACTCTGCTCACGTAACTGATCATGCACACATCACGTGGCTATCATGCACTGCTCACGTGGCTGTCATGGAATGATCACGTAGCTACCATATACTGGTCACGTGACTGATCATGCACTGATCACGTAAATGATCATGCACTGATCACGTGACTGATCATGCACTGATCACGTGACTGATCATGCACTGATCACGTGGCTATCATGCACTGATCACGTGGCTATCATGCACTGATCACGTGGCTGATCATGCACTGATCACGTGCTATCATGCACTGATCACGTGACTGATCATGCACTGATCACGTGGCTGATCATGCACTGATCACGTGGCTACCATGCACTGATCACGTGACTGATCATGCACTGATCACGTGGCTATCATGCACTGATCACGTGGCTGATCATGCACTGATCACGCAGCTATCATGCACTGATCACGTGACTGATCATGCACTGATCACGTGACTGATCATGCACTGATCACGTGGCTGATCATGCACTGATCACGTGACTGATCATGCACTGATCATGTTTGGTGTCATACACTGATCATGTGCCTCTGGAGGCAAATAACATAGAGCTGAGTAGGCAGGAAAAAGTCAGCAGGCTATAATCATGGAACTCAGCTCTGAGAAATCATGCTGCTCAGCTGGCAATAATCAAGTAGATGAGCAGGCAGGAATTACGCAGCACAGGTGGCAATTGTCAAGCAGATGAGCAGACAGTAATCACGCAGCTCAGCAGGCACTGATCACGTGACTGAGCATGCACTGATCACGTGGCTGATCACACACTGATCACGTGACTGATCATGCACTGATCACGTGGCTATCATGCACTGATCACGTGACTGATCATGCACTGATCACGTGATATCATGCACTGATCACGTGGCTGATCATGCACTGATCACGTGACTGATCATGCACTGATCACGTGACTGATCATGCACTGATCACGTGGCTGATCATGCACTGATCACGTGGCTGATCATGCACTGATCACGTGACTGATCATGCACTGATCACGTGGCTATCATGCACTGATCACGTGGCTGATCATGCACTGATCACGTGGCTGATCATGCACTGATCACGTGGCTGATCATGCACTGATCACGTGACTGATCATGCACTGATCACGTGGCTATCATGCACTGATCACGTGGCTGATCATGCACTGATCACGTGACTGATCATGCACTGATCACGTGACTGATCATGCACTGATCACGTGGCTATCATGCACTGATCACGTGGCTGATCATGCACTGATCACGTGACTGATCATGCACTGATCACGTGGCTGATCATGCACTGATCACGTGACTGATCATGCACTGATCACGTGACTGATCATGCACTGATCACGTGGCTATCATGCACTGATCACGTGGCTGATCATGCATGATCACGCAGCTACCATGCACTGATCACATGACTGATCATGCACTGATCACGTGACTGATCATGCACTGATCACGTGGCTATCATGCACTGATCACGTGGCTGATCATGCACTGATCACGTGACTATCATGCACTGATCACGTGACTGATCATGCACTGATCACGTGGCTGATCATGCACTGATCACGTGGCTGTCATGCACTGATCACGTGGCTGATCATGCACTGATCACGTGACTGATCATGCACTGATCACGTGGCTATCCTGCACTACTCACGTGGCTGATCATGCAATGATCATGTAGCTACCATGTACTGGTCACGTGACTGATCATACACCCATCAGGTGACTGATCATGCACTGATCACGTGGCTGATCATGCACTGATCACGTGACTGATCATGCACTGATCACGTGACTGATCATGCACTGATCACATGGCTATCATGCACTGATCACGTGGCTGATCATGCACTGATCACGTGGCTGATCATGCACTGATACCGTGACTGAGCATGGACTGATCACATGACTATCATGTAGTGATCACGTGACTTAATGGCGCTGATCATGTGACTGATCATGCGCTGATCATGTTTGCTATCATACACTGATCATGTGCCTCTGGAGGCATTAAACAAAGAGCTGAGTAGGCACGAATCAAACAGTCAGCAGGCAATAATCATGGAACTCAGGTGTGAGGAATCATGCTGCTCAGCTGGCAATAATCAAGCAGCTGAGCAGGCAGGAATTACGCAGCACAGCTGGCAATTGTCAAGCAGATGACAGGCAGGAATCGTGCAGCTCAGCTGGCAATTGTCAAGCAGATGAGCAGACAGTAATCACGCAGCTCAGCAGGCCCTGATCACGTGACTGAGCATGCACTGTTCACGTGGCTGATCATACACTGATCACGTGATGATCATGCACTGATCACGTGGATATCATGCACTGATCACGTGGCTGATCATACACTGATCACGTAACTGATCATGCACTGATCACGTGGCTATCATGCACTGATCACGTGGCTGATCATGCACTGATCACGTGGCTGATCACACACCTGTCACGTGACTATCATGCACTGATCACGTGGCACTCATGCACTGATCACGTGGCTGATCATACACTGATCACGTAACTGATCATGCACTGATCACGTGGCTATCATGCACTGATCACGTGGCTGATCATGCACTGATCACGTGACTGATCATGCACTGATCACGTGGCTGATCATGCACTGATCACGTGGCTGATCATGCACTGATCACGTGACTGATCATGCACTGATCACGTGGCTGATCATGCACTGATCACGTGACTGATCATGCACTGATCACGTGACTGATCATGCACTGATCACGTGGCTATCATGCACTGATCACGTGGCTGATCATGCACTGATCATGCAGCTACCATGCACTGATCACGTGACTGATCATGCACTGATCACGTGACTGATCATGCACTGATCACGTGGCTATCATGCACTGATCACGTGGCTGATCATGCACTGATCACGTGGCTATCATGCACTGATCACGTGACTGATCATGCACTGATCACGTGGCTGATCATGCACTGATCACGTGGCTATCATGCACTGATCACGTGGCTGATCATGCACTGATCACGTGACTGATCATGCACTGATCACGTGGCTATCCTGCACTACTCACGTGGCTGATCATGCAATGATCATGTAGCTACCATGTACTGGTCACGTGACTGATCATACACCCATCAGGTGACTGATCATGCACTGATCACGTGGCTGATCATGCACTGATCACCTGACTGATCATGCACTGATCACGTGACTGATCATGCACTGATCACATGGCTATCATGCACTGATCACGTGGCTGATCATGCACTGATCACGTGGCTGATCATGCACTGATACCGTGACTGAGCATGGACTGATCACATGACTATCATGTAGTGATCACGTGACTTAATGGCGCTGATCATGTGACTGATCATGCGCTGATCATGTTTGCTATCATACACTGATCATGTGCCTCTGGAGGCAATAAACAAAGAGCTGAGTAGGCACGAATCAAACAGTCAGCAGGCAATAATCATGGAACTCAGGTGTGAGGAATCATGCTGCTCAGCTGGCAATAATCAAGCAGCTGAGCAGGCAGGAATTACGCAGC
Source organism: Bos javanicus (assembly GCF_032452875.1). Lineage (NCBI taxonomy): Eukaryota > Metazoa > Chordata > Mammalia > Artiodactyla > Bovidae > Bos > Bos javanicus. The sequence continues at coordinate 131,097 of NW_026893745.1, read as the reverse complement.
ACAGCTGGCAATTGTCAAGCAGATGACAGGCAGGAATCGTGCAGCTCAGCTGGCAATTGTCAAGCAGATGAGCAGACAGTAATCACGCAGCTCAGCAGGCCCTGATCACGTGACTGAGCATGCACTGTTCACGTGGCTGATCATACACTGATCACGTGATGATCATGCACTGATCACGTGGATATCATGCACTGATCACGTGGCTGATCATTCACTGTTCACGTGTCTGACCATGCACTGATCACGTGGCTGATCATACACTGCTCACGTAACTGATCATGCACTGATCACGTGGCTATCATGCACTGATCACGTGGCTGAACATGCTCTGTTCACGTGGCTGATCACACACCTGTCACGTGACATATCATGCACTGATCACGTGGCACTCATGCACTGATCACGTGGCTGAGCATACTCTGCTCACGTAACTGATCATGCACACATCACGTGGCTATCATGCACTGCTCACGTGGCTCGTCATGGAATGATCACGTAGCTACCATATACTGGTCACGTGACTGATCATGCACAGATCACGTAAATGATCATGCACTGTTCACGTGACTGATCATGTACTGATCACGTGACTGATCATGCACTGATCACGTGGCTATCATGCTCTGCTCACGTGGCTGATCATGCAATGATCACGTAGCAACCATGTACTGGTCACGTGACTGATCATGCACTGATCACGTAATTGATCCTGCACTGATCACGTGGCTCATCATGCACTGATCACGTGGCTGATCACACATGTATCACGTGACTGATCATGCACTGATCACGTGACTAATCATGCACTGATCACGTGGCTATCATGCACTGATCACGTGGATATCATGCACTGATCACGTGGCTGATCACACACGTATCACGTGACTGATCATGCACTGATCACGTGGCTATCATGCACTGATCACGTGGCTATCATGCACTGATCACGTGGCTGATCATGCAATGATCACGTAGCTATCATGCACTGATCACGTGACTGATCATGCACTGATCACGTAATTGATCATGCACTGATCACGTGACTGATCATGCACTGATCACGTGACTGATCATGCACTGATCACGTGACTGATCATGCACTGATCACGTGGCTATCATGCACTGATCACGTGGCTGATCATGCACTGATCACGCAGCTACCATGTACTGTCACATGACTGATCATGCACTGATCACATGACTGATCATGCACTGATCACGTGGCTTATCATGCACTGATCATGTGACTGATCATGCACTGATCATGTTTGGTGTCATACACTGATCATGTGCCTCTGGAGGCAATGAACAAAGAGCTGAGTAGGCAGGAATCAGTCAGCAGGCTATAATCATGGAACTCAGCTCTGAGAAATCATGCTGCTCAGCTGGCAATAATCAAGCAGATGAGCAGGCAGGAATTACGCAGCACAGGTGGCAATTGTCAAGCAGATGACAGGCAGGAATCGTGCAGCTCAGCTGGCAATTGTCAAGCAGATGAGCAGACAGTAATCACGCAGCTCAGCAGGCCCTGATCACGTGACTGAGCATGCACTGTTCACGTGGCTGATCACACACTGATCACGTGACTGATCATGCACTGATCACGTGACTGATCATGCACTGATCACGTGGCTATCATGCACTGATCACGTGGCTGATCATGCACTGATCACGTGGCTGATCATGCACTGATCACGTGGCTGATCATGCACTGATCACGTGACTGATCATGCACTGATCACGTGGCTGATCATGCACTGATCACGTGGCTATCATGCACTGATCACGTGGCTGATCATGCACTGATCATGCAGCTACCATGCACTGATCACGTGACTGATCATGCACTGATCACGTGGCTGATCATGCACTGATACCGTGACTGAGCATGGACGGATCACATGACTATCATGTAGTGATCACGTGACTTAATGGCACTGATCATGTGACTGATCATGCGCTGATCATGTTTGCTATCATACACTGATCATGTGCCTCTGGAGGCAATAAACAAAGAGCTGAGTAGGCACGAATCAAACAGTCAGCAGGCAATAATCATGGAACTCAGGTGTGAGGAATCAGGCTGCTCAGCTGGCAATAATCAAGCAGCTGAGCAGGCAGGAATTACGCAGCACAGCTGGCAATTGTCAAGCAGATGACAGGAAGGAATCGTGCAGCTCAGCTGGCAATTGTCAAGCAGATGAGCAGACAGTAATCACGCAGCTCAGCAGGCCAAGATCACGTGACTGAGCATGCACTGTTCACGTGGCTGATCATACACTGATCACGTGACTGATCATGCACTGATCACGTGGATATCATGCACTGATCACGTGGCTGATCATACACTGTTCACGTGTCTGACCATGCACTGATCACGTGGCTGATCATACACTGATCACGTAACTGATCATGCACTGATCACGTGGCTATCATGCACTGATCACGTGGCTGATCATGCACTGATCACGTGGCTGATCACACACTGTCACGTGACATATCATGCACTGATCACGTGGCACTCATGCACTGATCACGTGGCTGATCATACACTGATCACGTAACTGATCATGCACTGATCACGTGGCTATCATGCACTGATCACGTGCTTCGTCATGGAATGATCACGTAGCTACCATATACTGGTCACGTGACTGATCATGCACTGATCACGTAAATGATCATGCACTGATCACGTGACTGATCATGCACTGATCACGTGACTGATCATGCACTGATCACGTGGCTATCATGCACTGATCACGTGGCTATCATGCACTGATCACGTGGCTGATCATGCACTGATCACGTAGCTACCATGCACTGATCACGTGACTGATCATGCACTGATCACGTGGCTGATCATGCACTGATCACGTGGCTGATCATGCACTGATCACGTGACTGATCATGCACTGATCACGTGGCTATCATGCACTGATCACGTGGCTGATCATGCACTGATCACGCAGCTATCATGCACTGATCACGTGACTGATCATGCACTGATCACGTGACTGATCATGCACTGATCACGTGGCTGATCATGCACTGATCACGTGACTGATCATGCACTGATCATGTTTGGTGTCACACACTGATCATGTGCCTCTGGAGGTAAATAACATAGAGCTGAGTAGGCAGGAAAAAGTCAGCAGGCTATAATCATGGAACTCAGCTCTGAGAAATCATGCTGCTCAGCTGGCAATAATCAAGTAGATGAGCAGGCAGGAATTACGCAGCTCAGGTGGCAATTGTCAAGCAGATGAGCAGACAGTAATCACGCAGCTCAGCAGGCACTGATCACGTGACTGAGCATGCACTGATCACGTGGCTGATCACACACTGATCACGTGACTGATCATGCACTGATCACGTGGCTATCATGCACTGATCACGTGACTGATCATGCACTGATCACGTGATATCATGCACTGATCACGTGGCTGATCATGCACTGATCACGTGACTGATCATGCACTGATCACGTGACTGATCATGCACTGATCACGTGGCTGATCATGCACTGATCACGTGGCTGATCATGCACTGATCACGTGACTGATCATGCACTGATCACGTGGCTATCATGCACTGATCACGTGGCTGATCATGCACTGATCACGTGCCTGATCATGCACTGATCACGTGGCTGATCATGCACTGATCACGTGACTGATCATGCACTGATCACGTGGCTATCATGCACTGATCACGTGGCTATCATGCACTGATCACGTGACTGATCATGCACTGATCACGTGACTGATCATGCACTGATCACGTGGCTATCATGCACTGATCACGTGGCTGATCATGCACTGATCACGTGACTGATCATGCACTGATCACGTGGCTGATCATGCACTGATCACGTGACTGATCATGCACTGATCACGTGACTGATCATGCACTGATCACGTGGCTATCATGCACTGATCACGTGGCTGATCATGCATGATCACGCAGCTACCATGCACTGATCACGTGACTGATCATGCACTGATCACGTGACTGATCATGCACTGATCACGTGGCTATCATGCACTGATCACGTGGCTGATCATGCACTGATCACGTGACTATCATGCACTGATCACGTGACTGATCATGCACTGATCACGTGACTGATCATGCACTGATCACGTGGCTGTCATGCACTGATCACGTGGCTGATCATGCACGTATCACGTGACTGATCATGCACTGATCACGTGGCTATCCTGCACTACTCACGTGGCTGACCATGCAATGTTCATGTAGCTACCATGTACTGGTCACGTGACTGATCATACACCCATCAGGTGACTGATCATGCACTGATCACGTGGCTGATCATGCACTGATCACGTGACTGATCATGCACTGATCACGTGACTGATCATGCACTGATCACGTGGCTATCATGCACTGATCACGTGGCTGATCATGCACTGATCACGTGGCTGATCATGCACTGGTACCGTGACTGAGCATGGACTGATCACATGACTATCATGCAGTGATCACGTGACTTAATGGCACTGATCATGTGACTGATCATGCGCTGATCATGTTTGCTATCATACACTGATCATGTGCCTCTGGAGGCATTAAACAAAGAGCTGAGTAGGCACGAATCAAACAGTCAGCAGGCAATAATCATGGAACTCAGGTGTGAGGAATCATGCTGCTCAGCTGGCAATAATCAAGCAGCTGAGCAGGCAGGAATTACGCAGCACAGCTGGCAATTGTCAAGCAGATGACAGGCAGGAATCGTGCAGCTCAGCTGGCAATTGTCAAGCAGATGAGCAGACAGTAATCACGCAGCTCAGCAGGCCCTGATCACGTGACTGAGCATGCACTGTTCACGTGGCTGATCATGCACTGATCACGTGATGATCATGCACTGATCACTTGGATATCATGCACTGATCACGTGGCTGATCATACACTGCTCAGGTAACTGATCATGCACTGATCACGTGGCTATCATGCACTGATCACGTGGCTGAACATGCACTGATCTCGTGGCTGATCATGCACTGATCACGTGACTATCATGCACTGATCACATGGCACTCATGCACTGATCACGTGGCTGATCATGCACTGATCACGTAACTGATCATGCACTGATCACGTGGTTGTCATGCACTGATCACGTGGATGATCATGCACTAATCATGTGACAGATCATGCACTGATCACGTGGCTATCCTGCTCTACTCACGTGGCTGACCATGCAATGTTCATGTAGCTACCATGTACCGGTCAGGTGACTGAATATACACCCATTAGGTGACGGATCATGCACTGATCACGTCGATGATCATACACTGACCACCTGCCTGGTCATGCACAGATCACGTGACAAATCATGAACTGATCACATAGCTATCATGAAATGATCACCTGGCTAATCATGCACTGATCACGTGGCTGATCATGCACTGATACCGTGACTGAGCATGGACTGATCACATGACTATCATGTAGTGATCACGTGACTTAATGGCTCTGATCATGTGACTGATCATGCGCTGATCATGTTTGCTATCATACACTGATCATTTGCCTCTGGAGGCAATAAACAAAGAGCTGAGTAGGCACGAATCAGACAGTCAGCAGGCAATAATCATGGAACTCAGGTGTGAGGAATCATGCTGCTCAGCTGGCAATAATCAAGCAGCTGAGCAGGCAGGAATTACGCAGCACAGCTGGCAATTGTCAAGCAGATGACAGGCAAGAATCATGCAGCCCAGCTGGCAATTTTCAAGCAGATGAGCAGACAGTAATCACGCAACTCAACAGGCCCTTATCACGTGACTGAGGATGCACTATTCACGTGGCTGATCATACACTGATCACGTGATGATCATGCACTGATCACGTGGATATCATGCACTGATCACGTGGCTGATCATACACTGTTCACGTGTCTGACCATGCACTGATCACGTGGCTGATCATACACTGCTCACGTAACTGATCATGCACTGATCACGTGGCTATCATGCACTGATCACGTGGCTGAACATGCTCTGATCACGTGGCTGATCACACACCTGTCACGTGACATATCATGCACTGATCACGTGGCACTCATGCACTGATCACGTGGCTGAGCATACTCTGCTCACGTAACTGATCATGCACACATCACGTGGCTATCATGCACTGCTCACGTGGCTCGTCATGGAATGATCACGTAGCTACCATATACTGGTCACGTGACTGATCATGCACAGATCACGTCAATGATCATGCACTGTTCAAGTGACTGATCATGTACTGATCACGTGACTGATCATGCACTGATCACGTGGCTATCATGCACTGCTCACGTGGCTGATCATGCAAGGATCACGTAGCAACCATGTACTGGTCACGTGACTGATCATGCACTGATCACGTAATTGATCATGCACTGATCACGTGGCTCATCATGCACTGATCACGTGGCTGATCACACATGTATCACGTGACTGATCATGCACTGATCACGTAAATAATCATGAAGTGATCACGTGGCTATCCTGCACTGATCACGTGGATAACATGCACTGATCACGTGACTGATCACACACGTATCACGTGACTGATCATGCACTGATCACGTGGCTATCATGCACTGATCACGTGGCTATCATGCACTGATTACGTGGCTGATCATGCAATGATCACGTAGCTACCATGCACTGGTCACGTGACTGATCATGCACTGATCACGTAATTGATCATGCACTGATCACGTGACTGATCATGCACTGATCACGTGACTGATCATGCACTGATCACGTGACTGATCATGCACTGATCACGTGGCTATCATGCACTGCTCACGTGGCTGATCATGCACTGATCACGCAGCTACCATGTACTTGTCACATGACTGATCATGCACTGATCACATAATTGATCATGCACTGATCACCTGGCTTATCATGCATTGATTATGTGACTGATCATGTGCTGATCATGTTTGGTGTCACACACTGATCATGTGCCTCTGGAGGCAATGAACATAGAGCTGAGTAGGCAGGAATCAGTCAGCAGGCTATAATCATGGAATTCACCTCTGAGAAATCATGCTGCTCAGCTGGCAATAATCAAGTAGATGAGCAGGCAGGAATTACGCTGCACAGGTGGCAATTGTCAAGGAGATGACAGGCAGGAATCGTGCTGCTCAGCTGGAAATTGTCAAGTAGATGAGCAGACAGTAATCACGCAGCTCAGCAGGCCCTGATCACGTGACTGAGCATGCACTGTTCACGTGGCTGATCACACACTGATCACGTGACTGATCATGCACTGATCACGTGACTGATCATGCACTGATCACGTGGCTATCATGCACTGATCACGTGGCTGATCATGCACTGATCACGTGACTGATCATGCACTGATCACGTGACTGATCATGCACTGATCACGTGTCTGATCATGTACTGATCACGTGGCTATCATGCACTGCTCACGTGGCTGATCATGCGATGATCACGTCTATATCATGCACTGATCACATGACTGCCCATGCACTGCTCACGTGGCTGATCATGCACTGATCACGTCTATATCATGCACTGATCACATGACTGCCCATGCACTGATCACGTGGATGATCATACACTAATCATGTGACAGATCATGCACTGATCACGTGGCTGATCATGCACTGATACCGTGACTGAGCATGGACTGATCACATGACTATCATGTAGTGATCATGTGACTTAATGGCGCTGATCATGTGACTGATCATGCGCTGATCATGTTTACTATCATACACTGATCATGTGCCTCTGGAGGCAATAAACAAAGAGCTGAATAGGCACGAATCAAACAGTCAGCAGGCAGTAATCATGGAACTCAGGTGTGAGGAATCATGCTGCTCAGCTGGCAATAATCAAGCAGCTGAGCAGGCAGGAATTACGCAGCACAGCTGGCAATTGTCAAGCAGATGACAGGAAGGAATCATGCAGCTCAGCTGGCAATTTTCAAGCAGATGAGCAGACAGTAATCACGCAGCTCAAGAGGCCCTTATCACGTGACTGAGCATGCACTATTCACGTGGCTGATCATGCACTGATCACGTGATGATCATGCACTGATCACGTGGCTGATCATACACTGTTCACGTGTTTGACCATGCACTGATCACGTGGCTGATCATACACTGCTCAGGTAACTGATCATGCACTGATCACGTGGCTATCATGCACTGATCACTTGGCTGAACATGCACTGTTCACGTGGCTGATCACACACCTGTCACGTGACATATCATGCACTGATCACGTGGCACTCATGCACTGATCACGTGGCTGATCATACTCTGCTCACGTAACTGATCATGCACACATCACGTGGCTATCATGCACTGATCACGTGGCTGATCACACATGTATCACGTGACTGATCATGCACTGATCACGTGGCTCTCATGCACTGATCCCGTGGCTGATCATGCACTGATCACGTGGATATCATGCACTGATCACGTGGCTGATCACACACTATCACATGACTGATCATGCACTGATCACGTGGCTATCATGCACTGATCACGCGGCTATCATGCACTGATCACGTGGCTGATCACGCACTGATCACGTAGCTACCATGTACTGGTCACGTGACTGATCATGCACTGATCACGTAATTGATCCTGCACTGATCACATGGCTCATCACGCACTGATCATGTGGCTGATCACACACTTATCACGTGACTGATCATGTACAGATCACTTGAATAATCATGAAGTGATCACGTGGCTATCCTGCACTGATCACGTGGATATCATGCAGTGATCACATGGCTGATCACACACGTATCACGTGACTGATAATGCACTGATCACATGACTGATCATGCACTGCTCACGTGGCTGATCATGCAATGATCACACAGCTACCATGTACTGGTCACATGACTGATCATGCACTGATCACATAATTGATCATGCACTGATCACCTGGCTTATCATGCATTGATCATGTGACTGATCATGTGCTGATCATGTTTGGTGTCACACACTGATCATGTGCCTCTGGAGGCAATGAACATAGAGCTGAGTAGGCAGGAATCAGTCAGCAGGCTATAATCATGGAACTCACCTCTGAGAAATCATGCTGCTCAGCTGGCAATAATCAAGTAGAGGAGCAGGCAGGAATTACGCAGCACAGGTGGCAATTGTCAAGGAGATGACAGGCAGGAATCATGCAGCTCAGCTGGAAATTGTCAAGCAGATGAGTAGACAGTAATCACGCAGCTCAGCAGGCCCTGATCATGTGACTGAGCATGCACTGATCACGTCTATATCATGCACTGATCACATTTCTGACCATGCACTGATCACGTGGATGATCATACACTACTCATGTGACAGATCATGCACTGATCACGTGGCTGATCATGCACTGATACTGTGACTGAGCATGGACTGATCACATGAGTATCATGTAGTAATCACGTGACTTAATGGCGCTGATCATGTGACTGATCATGCGCTGATCATGTTTGCTATCATACACTGATCATGTGCCTCTGGAGGTAATAAACAAAGAGCTGAGTAGGCACGAATCAAACAGTCAGCAGGCAGTAATGATGGAACTCAGGTGTGAGGAATCATGCTGCTCAGCTGGCAATAATCAAGTAGCTGAGCAGGCAGGAATTACGCAGCACAGCTGAAAATTGTCAAGCAGATGACAGGCAGGAATCGTGCAGCTCAGCTGGCAATTGTCAAGCAGATGAGCAGACAGTAATCACGCAGCTCAGCAGGCCCAGATCACGTGACTGAGCATGCACTGTTCACGTGGCTGATCATACACTGATCACGTGATTGATCATGCACTGATCACTTGGATATCATGCACTGATCACGTGGCTGATCATACACTGTTCACGTGTCTGACCATGCACTGATCACGTGGCTGATCATACACTGCTCACGTAACTGATCATGCACTGATCACGTGGCTATCATTCACTGAATACGTGGCTGAACATGCACTGTTCACGTGGCTGATCACACACCTGTCACGTGACATATCATGCACTGATCACGTGGCACTCATGCACTGATCACGTGGCTGATCATACTCTGCTCACGTAACTCATCATGGACACATCAAGTTTCTATCATGTACTGCTCACGTGGCTCGTCACGGAATGATCACGTAGCTACCATATATTGGTCACGTGACTGATCATGCACAGATCACGTAAATGATCATGCACTGTTCACGTGCCTGATCATGTACTGATCACGTGAATGATCATGCACTGATCACGTGGCTATCATGCACTGATCACGTGGCTGATCATGCACTGATCACATGAGTGATCATGCACTGATCACGTGACTGATCATGCACTGATCACGTGAATAATCATGAAGTGATCACGTGGCTCATCATGCACTGATCACGTGGCTGATCTCACATGTATCACGTGACTGATCATGCACTGATCACGTGGCTCTCATGCACAGATCATGTGGCTTTAATGCACTAATCACGTAGCTATCATGCACTGATCACGTGGCTGATCACGCAATGATCATGTAGCTACCATGTACTGGTCATGTGACTGATCATGCACTGATCACGTAATTGATCATGCACTGATCACATGGCTGATCATGCACTGATCCGGTGGCTGATCACACACGTATCACGTGACTGATCATGTACAGATCACATAAATAATCATGCACTGATCACGTGGCTATCCTGCACTGATCACGTGGATAACATGCACTGATCAAGTGGCTGATCACACACGTATCACGTGACTGATCATGCACTGATCATGTGGCTATCATGCACTGATCACGTGGCTATCATGCACTGATCACGTGGCTGATCATGCAATGATTAAGTAGCTACCATGCACTTGTCACCTGACTGATCATGCACTGATCAGGTAATTGATCATGCACTGATCACGTGACTGATCATGCACAGATCACGTGACTGATCATGCACAAATCACGTGACTGATCATGCACTGATCACGTGGCTATCATGCACTGCTCACGTGGCTGATCATGCACTGATCACCCAGCTACCATGTACTGGTCACATGACTGATCATGCACTGATCACATAATTAATCATGCACTGATCACCTGGCTTATCATGCATTGATGATGTGACTGATCATGTGCTGATCATGTTTGGTGTCACACACTGATCATGTGCCTCTGGAGGCAATGAACATAGAGCTGAGTAGGCAGGAATCAGTCAGCAGGCTATAATCATGGAATTCACCTCTGAGAAATCATGCTGCTCAGCTGGCAATAATCAAGTAGATGAGCAGGCAGGAATTACGCAGCACAGGTGGCAATTGTCAAGCAGATGACAGGCAGGAATCGTGCAGCTCAGCTGGAAATTGTCAAGCAGATGAGCAGACAGTAATCACGCAGCTCAGCAGGCCCTGATCACGTGACTGAGCATGCACTGTTCACGTGGCTGATCACACACCTATCACGTGCCTGATCATGCACTGATCACGTGGTGATCATGCACTGATCACGTGACTGATCATGCACTGATCTCGTGTCTGATCATGCACTGATCACGTGGCTATCATGCACTGCTCACGTGACTGATCATGCGATGATCACGCAGCTACCATGTACTGATCACATACTGATCATGCACTGATCACGTGACTGATCATGCAGTGATCACGTGGATATCATGCACTACTCACGTGGCTGATCATGCAATGATCATGTAGCTACCATGTACAGGTCACGTGAATGATCATACACCCATCAGGTGACTGATAATGCACTGATCACGTGGGTGATGATACACTAATCATGTGACAGATCATGCACTGATCACGTGGCTGATCATGCACTAATACCGTGACTGAGCATGGACTGATCACATGACTATCATGTAGTGATCCCGTGACTGAATGGCGCTGATCATGTGACTGATCATGTGCTGATCATGTTTGCTATCATACACTGATCATGTGCCTCTGGAGGCAATGAACAAAGAGCTGAGTAGGCACGAATCAAACAGTCAGCAGGCAATAATCATGGAAGTCAGCTGTGACGAATCATGCTGCTCAGCTGGCAATAATCAAGCAGCTGAGCAGACAGGAATTACGCAGCACAGCTGGCAATTGTCAAGCAGATGATAGGCAGGAATCGTGCAGCTCAGCTGGCAATTGTCAAGCAGATGAGCAGACAGTAATCACGCAGCTCAGCAGGCCCTGATCACGTGACTGCGCATGCACTGTTCACGTGGCTGATCAAACACTGATCACGTGACTGATCATGCACTGATCACGTGGCTGATCATGCACTGATCACGTAATTGATCATGCACTTATCACATGGCTGATCATGCACTGATCACGTGGCTGATCATGCACTGATACCGTGACTGAGCATGGACTGATCACATGACTATCATGTAGTGATCACGTGACTTAATGGCTCTGAGCATGTGACTGATCATGCGCTGATCATATTTGCTATCATACACCGATCATTTGCCTCTGGAGGCAATAAACAAAGAGCTGAGTAGGCACGAATCAAACAGTCAGCAGGCAATAATCTTGGAACTCAGGTGTGAGGAATCATGCTGCTCAGCTGGCAATAATCAAGCAGCTGAGCAGGCAGGAATTACGCAGCACAGCTGGCAATTGTCAAGCAGATGACAGGCAAGAATCATGCAGCCCAGCTGGCAATTTTCAAGCAGATGAGCAGACAGTAATCACGCAGCTCAGCAGGCCCAGATCACGTGACTGAGCATGCACTATTCACGTGGCTGATCATGCACTGATCACGTGATGATCATGCACTGATCACGTGGATATCATGCACTGATCACGTGGCTGATCATACACTGTTCATGTGTTTGACTATGCACTGATCACGTGGCTGATCATACACTGCTCAGGTATCTGATCATGCACTGATCACGGGGCTATCATGCACTGATCATTTGGCTGAACATGCACTGTTCACGTGGCTGATCACACACCTGTCACGTGATATATCATGCACTGATCACGTGGCACTCATGCAGTGATCACGTGGCTGATCATACTCTGCTCACGTAACTGATCATGCACACATCACGTGGCTATCATGCACTGATCACGTGGCTGATCACACATGTATTACGTGACTGATCATGCACTGATCACGTGGCTCTCATGCACTGATCCCGTGGCTATCATGCACTGATCACGTGGATATCATGCACTGATCACGTGGCTGATCACACACGTATCACATGACTGATCATGCACTGATCACGTGGCTATCATGCACTGATCACGTGGCTATCATGCACTGATCACGTGGCTGATCACGCAATGATCACGTAGCTACCATGTACTGGTCACGTGACTGATCATGCACTGATCACGTAATTGATCCTGCACTGATCACATGGCTCATCACGCACTGATCATGTGGCTGATCACACACATATCACGTGACTGATCATGCACTGATCATGTGACTGATCATGCACTGCTCACGTGGCTGATCATGCACTGATCATGTAGCTACCATGTACAGGTCACGTGAATGATCATACACCCATCTGGTGACTGATCATGCACTGATCACGTGGCTATCATGCACTGATCACGAGACTGATCATGCACTGATCACGTCTATATCATGCACTGATCACATGACTGCCATGCACTGATCACGTGGCTGATCACACACGTATCACATTACAGATCATGCACTGATCACGTGGCTGATCATGCACTGATCACGTGGCTATCATGCACTGATCATGTGGCTGATCACGCAATGATCACGTAGCTACCATGTACTGGTCACGTGACTGATCATACACTGATCACGTAATTGATCCTGCACTGATCACATGGCTCACCACGCACTGATCAGGTGGCTGATCACACACGTATCACGTGACTGATCATGTACAGATCACGTGAATAATCATGAAGTGATCACGTGGCTATCCTGCAGTGATCACGTGGATATCATGCACCGATCACATGACTGATCATGCACAGATCACGTGACTGATCATGCACTGATCACGTGGCTATCATGCACTGATCACGTGGCTATCATGCACTGATCACGTGGCTGATCATGCACTGATCACGTAGCTACCATGCACTGTCACCTGACTGATCATGCACTGATCAGGTAATTGATCATGCACTGATCACGTGACTGATCATGCACAGATCACGTGACTGATCATGCACAAATCACGTGACTGATCATGCACTGATCACGTGGCTATCATGCACTGCTCACGTGGCTGATCATGCAATGATCACGCAGCTACCATGTACTGGTCACATGACTGATCATGCACTGATCACGTAATTGATCATGCACTGATCACCTGGCTTATCATGCATTCATCATGTGACTGATCATGTACTGATCATGTTTGGTGTCACACACTGATCATGTTCCTCTGGAGGCAATGAACATAGAGCTGAGTAGGCACGAATCAGTCAGCAGGCTATAATCATGGAACTCAGCTCTGAGAAATCATGCTGCTCAGCTGGCAATAATCAAGTAGATGATCAGGCAGGATTACGCAGCAGAGGTGGCAATTGTCAAGCAGATGACAGGCAGGAATCGTGCAGCTCAGCTGGAAATTGTCAAGCAGATGAGCAGACAGTAATCACGCAGCTCAGCAGGCCCTGATCACGTGACTCTGCAGGCACTGATCACGTGGCTGATCAAGTCCAGATCACGTGACTGAGCATGCACTGATCACGTGGCTATCATGCACTGATGACGTGACTGCGCATGCACTGATGACGTGGCTGATCAGGCACTGATCACATGGCTCATCATGCACTGATCACGTGTTTATCAGGCAAAGATCAGTGACTGACAGGCGCTGATCATGGGACTGTGCACGCACTGATCACGTGGCTATCATGCACTGATCACGTGACTGCACATGCACTGATGACGTGGCTGTTCGGGCACTGATCACGTGTTTATCAGGCAGTGATCAGTGACTGACAGGCGCTGATCAGGGGACTGTGCACGCACTGATCAGGTGGCTGATCAGGAACTGACCACCTGACTGCGCATGCAGTGATCACGTGGCTGGTCGTTCACTGATCACGTGTTTATCATACGGTGATCACGTGACTGAGAGGCGCTGATCACGTGACTGTGCCGTCAGTGATCACGTGGCTGAGCATGCACTGATATCGTGACTGAGCATGCACTGATCATGTGCCGGGAGCCGGGGAGGCATTCCACTCTGGAGAAAGGTCATGAGGAAGGAGGCTCAGCATACGCAAATGCGGGATCGAGCCTCAGGAGTCCACCCGGATATTCTCGAGCATCTCCCCCCCAAAAAATCCAGAGTCTGCCTACTGTATTGCTTTGTGCTCTCACCTCTGATTTCACTGGGGGCTGTCCCCCACCACCATCTCGCTCTCTCTGTCAAAGAGTTAACTTAGAGCTCCAATTCATAAAGTTCCTTGTCATTCTTCCCTTTAACTTCCAGCTGAGTCTCCATCTGGAGCGCGGAACCCACCACGCTTACTAATTATGCCTGGGCTGCTAAGACCCACTCGAGAAGGTGTCTAGGGTGAGGCACCTTTCGCTATTCGAGAGGGCGCCTGCGGCCTACGTAAGTGGTGCAAACTTCTTGTCTTGAAGTTTGATTGGTCTTCCGCGTAAACCAAGCTACTCACTCTCTTTTCTCCACCGAATTTTCCTACTGAGCTCTCCTCATACTCTTATTCTTGACATCTCTGATTAGCATATAAATAGTCGCCTAGGCCATCTCTCCTTCGAATACCCTGGATCAGTTGGGGCTGGTCCCCGGCAGGTGGCGACCGAACAGGGACCTCAGGAGGCGATACTCAAAGAGCTGAGCAGACACGAACCACGCAATCAGCAGGCAATAAGCATGGAGCTCAGCAGTGACGAATCATGCTGCTCAACTGGCAATAATCAAGCACGTGACCAGGCAGGAATCACGCAGCTCAGCTGGTAATTGTCAAGCAGATGAGCCGGCAGGAATCACGCAGCTCAGCAGGCCCTGATCACGTGACTCTGCAGGCACTGATCACGTGGCTGATCAAGTCCAGATCACGTGACTGAGCATGCACTGATCACGTGGCTATCATGCACTGATGACGTGACTGCGCATGCACTGATGACGTGGCTGATCAGGCACTGATCACATGGCTCATCATGCACTGATCACGTGTTTATCAGGCAATGATCAGTGACTGACAGGCGCTGATCATGGGAATGTGCACGCACTGATCACGTGGCTATCATGCACTGATCACGTGACTGCGCATGCACTGATGACGTGGCTGTTCGGGCACTGATCACGTGTTTATCAGGCAGTGATCAGTGACTGACAGGCGCTGATCAGGGGACTGTGCACGCACTGATCAGGTAGCTGATCAGGAACTGACCACCTGACCGCGCATGCAGTGATCACGTGGCTGGTCGTTCACTGATCACGTGTTTATCATACGGTGATCACGTGACTGAGAGGCGCTGATCACGTGACTGTGCTGTCAGTGATCACGTGGCTGAGCAGGCACTGATATCGTGACTGAGCATGCACTGATCATGTGCCGGGAGCCGGGAGGCATTCCACTCTGGACAAAGGTCATGAGGAAGGAGGCTCGGCATAAGCAAATGCGGGATCGAGCCTTAGAAGTCCACCCGGATATTCTCGAGCATCTCCCCCCCAAAAAATCCAGAGTGTGCCTACTGTATTGCTTTGTGCTCTCACCTCTGATTTCACTGGGGGCTGTCCCCCACCACCATCTCGCTCTCTCTGTCAAAGAGTTAACTTACAGCTCCAATTCATAAAGTTCCTTGTCATTCTTCCCTTTAACTTCCAGCTGAGTCTCCATCTGGAGCGCGGAACCCACCACGCTTACTAATTATGCCTGGGCTGCTAAGACCCACTCGAGAAGGTGTCTAGGGTGAGGCACCTTTCGCTATTCGAGAGGGCGCCTGCGGCCTACGTAAGTGGTGCAAACTTTTTGTCTTGAAGTTTGATTGGTCTTCCGCGTAAACCAAGCTACTCAGTCTCTTTTCTCCACCGAATTTTCCTACTGAGCTCTCCTCATTCTATTATTCTTGACATCTCTGATTAGCATATAAATAGTCGCCTAGGCCATCTCTCCTTCGAATACCCTGGATCAGTTGGGGCTGGTCCCCGGCAGGTGGCGACCGAACAGGGACCTCAGGAGGCGATACTCAAAGAGCTGAGCAGACACGAACCACGCAATCAGCAGGCAATAAGCATGGAGCTCAGCAGTGACGAATCATGCTGCTCAACTGGCAATAATCAAGCACGTGACCAGGCAGGAATCACGCAGCTCAGCTGGCAATTGTCAAGCAGATGAGCCGGCAGGAATCACGCAGCTCAGCAGGCCCTGATCACGTGACTCTGCAGGCACTGATCACGTGGCTGATCAAGTCCAGATCACGTGACTGAGCATGCACTGATCACGTGGCTATCATGCACTGATGACGTGACTGCGCATACACTGATGACGTCGCTGATCAGGCACTGATCACATGGCTCATCATGCACTGATCACGTGTTTATCAGGCAATGATCAGTGACTGACAGGCGCTGATCATGGGACTGTGCACGCACTGATCACGTGGCTATCTTGCACTGATCACGTGACTGCGCATGCACTGATGACATGGCTGTACGGGCACTGATCACGTGTTTATCAGGCAGTGATCAGTGACTGACAGGCGCTGATCAGGGGACTGTGCACGCACTGATCAGGTGGCTGATCAGGAACTGACCACCTGACTGCGCATGCAGTGATCACGTGGCTGGTCGTTCACTGATCACGTGTTTATCATACGGTGATCACGTGACTGAGAGGCGCTGATCACGTGACTGTGCCGTCAGTGATCACGTGGCTGAGCAGGCACTGATGTCGTGACTGAGCATGCACTGATCATGTGCCGGGAGCCAGGGAGGCCTTCCACTCTGGACAAAGGTCATGAGGAAGGAGGCTCGGCATACGCAAATGCGGGATCGAGCCTCAGGAGTCCACCCGGATATTCTCGAGCATCTCCCCCCAAAAAAACCAGAGTCTGCCTACTGTTTTGCTTTGTGCTCTCACCTCTGATTTCACTGGGGGCTGTCCCCCACCACCATCTCGCTCTCTCTGTCAAAGAGTTAACTTACAGCTCCAATTCATAAAGTTCCTTGTCATTCTTCCCTTTAACTTCCAGCTGAGTCTCCATCTGGAGCGCGGAGCCCACCACGCTTACTAATTATGCCTGGGCTGCTAAGACCCACTCGAGAAGGTGTCTAGGGTGAGGCACCTTTCGCTATTCGAGAGGGCGCCTGCAGCCTACGTAAGTGGTGCAAACTTCTTGTCTTGAAGTTTGATTGGTCTTCCGCGTAAACCAAGCTCCTCAGTCTCTTTTCTCCCCCGAATTTTCCTACTGAGCTCTCCTCATACTATTATTCTTGACATCTGTGATTAGCATATAAATAGTCGCCTAGGCCATCTCTCCTTCGAATACCCTGGATCAGTTGGGGCTGGTCCCCGGCAGGTGGCGACCGAACAGGGACCTCAGGAGGCGATACTCAAAGAGCTGAGCAGACACGAACCACGCAATCAGCAGGCAATAAGCATGGAGCTCAGCAGTGACGAATCATGCTGCTCAACTGGCAATAATCAAGCACGTGACCAGGCAGGAATCACGCAGCTCAGCTGGTAATTGTCAAGCAGATGAGCCGGCAGGAATCACGCAGCTCAGCAGGCCCTGATCACGTGACTCTGCAGGCACTTATCATGTGGCTGATCAAGTCCAGATCATGTGACTGAGCATGCACTGATCACGTGGCTATCATGCACTGATGACGTGACTGCGCATGCACTGATGAAGTGGCTGATCAGGCACTGATCACATGGCTCATCATGCACTGATCACGTGTTTATCAGGCAATGATCAGTGACTGACAGGCGCTGATCATGGGACTGTGCACGCACTGATCACGTGGCTATCATGCACTGATCACGTGACTGCGCATGCACTGATGACGTGGCTGTTCGGGCACTGATCACGTGTTTATCAGGCAGTGATCAGTGACTGACAGGCGCTGATCAGGGGACTGTGCACGCACTGATCAGGTAGCTGATCAGGAACTGACCACCTGACCGCGCATGCAGTGATCACGTGGCTGGTCGTTCACTGATCACGTGTTTATCATACGGTGATCACGTGACTGAGAGGCGCTGATCACGTGACTGTGCTGTCAGTGATCACGTGGCTGAGCAGGCACTGATATCGTGACTGAGCATGCACTGATCATGTGCCGGGAGCCTGGGAGGCATTCCACTCTGGACAAAGGTCATGAGGAAGGAGGCTCAGCATACGCAAATGCGGGATCGAGCCTCAGGAGTCCACCCGGATATTCTCGAGCATCTCCCCCCCAAAAAATCCAGAGTCTGCCTACTGTATTGCTTTGTGCTCTCACCTCTGATTTCACTGGGGGCTGTCCCCCACCACCATCTCGCTCTCTCTGTCAAAGAGTTAACTTACAGCTCCAATTCATAAAGTTCCTTGTCATTCTTCCCTTTAACTTCCAGCTGAGTCTCCATCTGGAGCGCGGAACCCACCACGCTTACTAATTATGCCTGGGCTGCTAAGACCCACTCGAGAAGGTGTCTAGGGTGAGGCAACTTTCGCTATTCGAGAGGGCGCCTGCGGCCTACGTAAGTGGTGCAAACTTCTTGTCTTGAAGTTTGATTGGTCTTCCGCGTAAACCAAGCTACTCAGTCTCTTTTCTCCACCGAATTTTCCTACTGAGCTCTCCTCATACTATTATTCTTGACATCTGTGATTAGCATATAAATAGTCGCCTAGGCCATCTCTCCTTCGAATACCCTGGATCAGTTGGGGCTGGTCCCCGGCAGGTGGCGACCGAACAGGGACCTCAGGAGGCGATACTCAAAGAGCTGAGCCGACACGAACCACGCAATCAGCAGGCAATAAGCATGGAGCTCAGCAGTGACGAATCATGCTGCTCAACTGGCAATAATCAAGCACGTGACCAGGCAGGAATCACGCAGCTCAGCTGGCAATTGTCAAGCAGATGAGCCGGCAGGAATCACGCAGCTCAGCAGGCCCTGATCACGTGACTCTGCAGGCACTGATCACGTGGCTGATCAAGTCCAGATCACGTGACTGAGCATGCACTGATCACGTGGCTATCATGCACTGATGACGTGACTGCGCATGCACTGATGACGTGGCTGATCAGGCACTGATCACATGGCTCATCATGCACTGATCACGTGTTTATCAGGCAATGATCAGTGACTGACAGGCGCTGATCATGGGACTGTGCACGCACTGATCACGTGGCTATCATGCACTGATCACGTGACTGCGCATGCACTGATGACGTGGCTGTTCGGGCACTGATCACGTGTTTATCAGGCAGTGATCAGTGACTGACAGGCACTGATCAGGGGACTGTGCACGCACTGATCAGGTGGCTGATCAGGAACTGACCACCTGACTTCGCATGCAGTGATCACGTGGCTGGTCGTTCACTGATCACGTGTTTATCATACGGTGATCACATGACTGAGAGGCGCTGATCATGTGACTGTGCCGTCAGTGATCACGTGGCTGCGCAGGCACTGATATCGTGACTGAGCATGCACTGATCATGTGCCGGGAGCCGGGGAGGCCTTCCACTCTGGACAAAGGTCATGAGGAAGGAGGCTCGGCATACGCAAATGCGGGATCGAGCCTCAGGAGTCCACCCGGATATTCTCGAGCATCTCCCCCAAAAAAACCAGAGTCTGCCTACTGTTTTGCTTTGTGCTCTCACCTCTGATTTCACTGGGGGCTGTCCCCCACCACCATCTCGCTCTCTCTGTCAAAGAGTTAACTTACAGCTCCAATTCATAAAGTTCCTTGTCATTCTTCCCTTTAACTTCCAGCTGAGTCTCCATCTGGAGCGCGGAACCCACCACGCTTACTAATTATGCCTGGGCTGCTAAGACCCACTCGAGAAGGTGTCTAGGGTGAGGCACCTTTCGCTATTCGAGAGGGCGCCTGCGGCCTACGTAAGTGGTGCAAACTTCTTGTCTTGAAGTTTGATTGGTCTTCCGCGTAAACCAAGCTACTCAGTCTCTTTTCTCCACCGAATTTTCCTACTGAGCTCTCCTCATACTATTATTCTTGACATCTGTGATTAGCATATAAATAGTCGCCTAGGCCATCTCTCCTTCGAATACCCTGGATCAGTTGGGGCTGGTCCCCGGCAGGTGGCGACCGAACAGGGACCTTAGGAGGCAATACTCAAAGAGCTGAGCAGACACGAACCACGCAATCAGCAGGCAATAACCATGGAGCTCAGCAGTGACGAATCATGCTGCTCAACTGGCAATAATCAAGCACGTGACCAGGCAGGAATCACGCAGCTCAGCTGGTAATTGTCAAGCAGATGAGCCGGCAGGAATCACGCAGCTCAGCAGGCCCTGATCACGTGACTCTGCAGGCACTGATCACGTGGCTGATCAAGTCCAGATCACGTGACTGAGCATGCACTGATCACGTGGCTATCATGCACTGATGACGTGACTGCGCATGCACTGATGACGTGGCTGATCAGGCACTGATCACATGGCTCATCATGCACTGATCACGTGTTTATCAGGCAATGATCAGTGACTGACAGGCGCTGATCATGGGACTGTGCACGCACTGATCACGTGGCTATCATGCACTGATCACGTGACTGCGCATGCACTGATGACGTGGCTGTTCGGGCACTGATCACGTGTTTATCAGGCAGTGATCAGTGACTGACAGGCGCTGATCAGGGGACTGTGCACGCACTGATCAGGTGGCTGATCAGGAACTGACCACCTGACCGCGCATGCAGTGATCACGTGGCTGGTCGTTCACTGATCACGTGTTTATCCTACGGTGATCACGTGACTGAGAGGCGCTGATCACGTGACTGTGCCGTCAGTGATCACGTGGCTGAGCAGGCACTGATATCGTGACTGAGCATGCACTGATCATGTGCCGGGAGCCGGGGAGGCATTCCACTCTGGACAAAGGTCATGAGGAAGGAGGCTCGGCATACGCAAATGCGGGATCGAGCCTCAGGAGTCCACCCGGATATTCTCGAGCATCTCCCCCCAAAAAAACCAGAGTCTGCCTACTGTTTTGCTTTGTGCTCTCACCTCTGATTTCACTGGGGGCTGTCCCCCACCACCATCTCGCTCTCTCTGTCAAAGAGTTAACTTACAGCTCCAATTCATAAAGTTCCTTGTCATTCTTCCCTTTAACTTCCAGCTGAGTCTCCATCTGGAGCGCGGAACCCACCACGCTTACTAATTATGCCTGGGCTGCTAAGACCCACTCGAGAAGGTGTCTAGGGTGAGGCAACTTTCGCTATTCGAGAGGGCGCCTGCGGCCTACGTAAGTGGTGCAAACTTCTTGTCTTGAAGTTTGATTGGTCTTCCGCGTAAACCAAGCTACTCAGTCTCTTTTCTCCACCGAATTTTCCTACTGAGCTCTCCTCATACTATTATTCTTGACATCTGTGATTAGCATATAAATAGTCGCCTAGGCCATCTCTCCTTCGAATACCCTGGATCAGTTGGGGCTGGTCCCCGGCAGGTGGCGACCGAACAGGGACCTCAGGAGGCGATACTCAAAGAGCTGAGCAGACACGAACCACGCAATCAGCAGGCAATAAGCATGGAGCTCAGCAGTGACGAATCATGCTGCTCAACTGGCAATAATCAAGCACGTGACCAGGCAGGAATCACGCAGCTCAGCTGGCAATTGTCAAGCAGATGAGCCGGCAGGAATCACGCAGCTCAGCAGGCCCTGATCACGTGACTCTGCAGGCACTGATCACGTGGCTGATCAAGTCCAGATCACGTGACTGAGCATGCACTGATCACGTGGCTATCATGCACTGATGACGTGACTGCGCATGCACTGATGACGTGGCTGATCAGGCACTGATCACATGGCTCATCATGCACTGATCACGTGTTTATCAGGCAATGATCAGTGACTGACAGGCGCTGATCATGGGACTGTGCACGCACTGATCACGTGGCTATCATGCACTGATCACGTGACTGCGCATGCACTGATGACGTGGCTGTTCGGGCACTGATCACGTGTTTATCAGGCAGTGATCAGTGACTGACAGGCACTGATCAGGGGACTGTGCACGCACTGATCAGGTGGCTGATCAGGAACTGACCACCTGACTTCGCATGCAGTGATCACGTGGCTGGTCGTTCACTGATCACGTGTTTATCATACGGTGATCACGTGACTGAGAGGCGCTGATCACGTGACTGTGCCGTCAGTGATCACGTGGCTGAGCAGGCACTGATATCGTGACTGAGCATGCACTGATCATGTGCCGGGAGCCGGGGAGGCCTTCCACTCTGGACAAAGGTCATGAGGAAGGAGGCTCGGCATACGCAAATGCGGGATCGAGCCTCAGGAGTCCACCCGGATATTCTCGAGCATCTCCCCCCAAAAAAACCAGAGTCTGCCTACTGTTTTGCTTTGTGCTCTCACCTCTGATTTCACTGGGGGCTGTCCCCCACCACCATCTCGCTCTCTCTGTCAAAGAGTTAACTTACAGCTCCAATTCATAAAGTTCCTTGTCATTCTTCCCTTTAACTTCCAGCTGAGTCTCCATCTGGAGCGCGGAACCCACCACGCTTACTAATTATGCCTGGGCTGCTAAGACCCACTCGAGAAGGTGTCTAGGGTGAGGCAACTTTCGCTATTCGAGAGGGCGCCTGCGGCCTACGTAAGTGGTGCAAACTTCTTGTCTTGAAGTTTGATTGGTCTTCCGCGTAAACCAAGCTACTCAGTCTCTTTTCTCCACCGAATTTTCCTACTGAGCTCTCCTCATACTATTATTCTTGACATCTGTGATTAGCATATAAATAGTCGCCTAGGCCATCTCTCCTTCGAATACCCTGGATCAGTTGGGGCTGGTCCCCGGCAGGTGGCGACCGAACAGGGACCTCAGGAGGCGATACTCAAAGAGCTGAGCAGACACGAACCACGCAATCAGCAGGCAATAAGCATGGAGCTCAGCAGTGACGAATCATGCTGCTCAACTGGCAATAATCAAGCACGTGACCAGGCAGGAATCACGCAGCTCAGCTGGCAATTGTCAAGCAGATGAGCCGGCAGGAATCACGCAGCTCAGCAGGCCCTGATCACGTGACTCTGCAGGCACTGATCACATGGCTGATCAAGTCCAGATCACGTGACTGAGCATGCACTGATCACGTGGCTATCATGCACTGATGACGTGACTGCGCATGCACTGATGACGTGGCTGATCAGGCACTGATCACATGGCTCATCATGCACTGATCACGTGTTTATCAGGCAATGATCAGTGACTGACTGGCGCTGATCATGGGACTGTGCACGCACTGATCAGGTGGCTGATCAGGAACTGACCACCTGACTGCGCATGCAGTGATCACGTGGCTAGTCGTTCACTGATCACGTGTTTATCCTACGGTGATCACGTGACTGAGAGGCGCTGATCACGTGACTGTGCCGTCAGTGATCACGTTGCTGAGCAGGCACTGATATCGTGACTGAGCATGCACTGATCATGTGCCGGGAGCCGGGGAGGCATTCCACTCTGGACAAAGGTCATGAGGAAGGAGGCTCGGCATACGCAAATGCAGGATCGAGCCTCAGGAGTCCACCCGGATATTCTCGAGCATCTCCCCCCCAAAAACCAGAGTCTGCCTACTGTATTGCTTTGTGCTCTCACCTCTGATTTCACTGGGGGCTGTCCCCCACCACCATCTCGCTCTCTCTGTCAAAGAGTTAACTTACAGCTCCAATTCATAAAGTTCCTTGTCATTCTTCCCTTTAACTTCCAGCTGAGTCTCCATCTGGAGCGCGGAACCCACCACGCTTACTAATTATGCCTGGGCTGCTAAGACCCACTCGAGAAGGTGTCTAGGGTGAGGCACCTTTCGCTATTCGAGAGGGCGCCTGCGGCCTACGTAAGTGGTGCAAACTTCTTGTCTTGAAGTTTGATTGGTCTTCCGCGTAAACCAAGCTACTCAGTCTCTTTTCTCCCCCGAATTTTCCTACTGAGCTCTCCTCTTACTATTATTCTTGACATCTCTGATTAGCATATAAATACTCGCCTAGGCCATCTCTCCTTCGAATACCCTGGATCAGTTGGGGCTGGTCCCCGGCAGGTGGCGACCGAACAGGGACCTCAGGAGGCGATACTCAAAGAGCTGAGCAGACACGAACCACGCAATCAGCAGGCAATAAGCATGGAGCTCAGCAGTGACGAATCATGCTGCTCAACTGGCAATAAACAAGCACGTGACCAGGCAGGAATCACGCAGCTCAGCTGGCAATTGTCAAGCAGATGAGCCGACAGGAATCACGCAGCTCAGATGGCAATTGTCATGCAGATGAGCCGGCAGGAATCACGCAGCTCAGCAGGCCCTGATCACGTGACTCTGCAGGCACTGATCACGTGGCTGATCAAGTCCAGATCACGTGACTGAGCATGCACTGATCACGTGGCTATCATGCACTGATGACGTGACTGCGCATGCACTGATGACGTGGCTGATCAGGCACTGATCACATGGCTCATCATGCACTGATCACGTGTTTATCAGGCAATGATCAGTGACTGACAGGCGCTGATCATGGGACTGTGCACGCACTGATCACGTGGCTATCATGCACTGATCACGTGACTGCGCATGCACTGATGACGTGGCTGATCAGGCACTGATCACATGGCTCATCATGCACTGATCACGTGTTTATCAGGCAATGATCACTGACTGACAGGCGCTGATCATGGGACTGTGCACGCACTGATCACGTGGCTATCATGCACTGATCACGTGACTGCGCATGCACTGATGACGTGGCTGTTCGGGCACTGATCACGTGTTTATCACGCAGTGATCAGTGACTGACAGGCGCTGATCAGGGGACTGTGCACGCACTGATCAGGTGGCTGATCAGGAACTGACCACCTGACTGCGCATGCAGTGATCACGTGGCTGGTCGTTCACTGATCACGTGTTTATCATACGGTGATCACGTGACTGAGAGGCGCTGATTACGTGACTGTGCCGTCAGTGATCACGTGGCTGAGCAGGAACTGATATCGTGACTGAGCATGCACTGATCATGTGCCGGGAGCCGGGGAGGCCTTCCACTCTGGACAAAGGTCATGAGGAAGGAGGCTCAGCATACGCAAATGCGGGATCGAGCCTCAGGAGTCCACCCGGATATTCTCGAGCATCTCCCCCCAAAAAAATCCAGAGTGTGCCTACTGTATTGCTTTGTGCTCTCACCTCTGATTTCACTGGGGGCTGTCCCCCACCACCATCTCGCTCTCTCTGTCAAAGAGTTAACTTACAGCTCCAATTCATAAAGTTCCTTGTCATTCTTCCCTTTAACTTCCAGCTGAGTCTCCATCTGGAGCGCGGAACGCACTACGCTTACTAATTATGCCTGGGCTGCTAAGACCCACTCGAGAAGGTGTCTAGGGTGAGGCACCTTTCGCTATTCGAGAGGGCGCCTGCGGCCTACATAAGTGGTGCAAACTTCTTGTCTTGAAGTTTGATTGGTCTTCCGCGTAAACCAAGCTACTCAGTCTCTTTTCTCCCCCGAATTTTCCTACTGAGCTCTCCTCATACTATTATTCTTGACATCTCTGATTAGCATATAAATAGTCGCCTAGGCCATCTCTCCTTCGAATACCCTGGATCAGTTGGGGCTGGTCCCCGGCAGGTGGCGACCGAACAGGGACCTCAGGAGGCAATACTCAAAGAGCTGAGCAGACACGAACCACGCAATCAGCAGGCAATAAGCATGGAGCTCAGCAGTGACGAATCATGCTGCTCAACTGGCAATAATCAAGCACGTGACCAGGCAGGAATCACGCAGCTCAGCTGGCAATTGTCAAGCAGATGAGCCGACAGGAATCACGCAGCTCAGATGGCAATTGTCATGCAGATGAGCCGGCAGGAATCACGCAGCTCAGCAGGCCCTGATCACGTGACTCTGCAGGCACTGATCACGTGGCTGATGAAGTCCAGATCACGTGACTGAGCATGCACTGATCACGTGGCTATCATGCACTGATGACGTGACTGCGCATGCACTGATGACGTGGCTGATCAGGCACTGAGCACATGGCTCATCATGCACTGATCACGTGTTTATCAGGCAATGATCAGTGACTGACAGGCGCTGATCATGGGACTGTGCACGCAATGATCACGTGGCTATCATGCACTGATCACGTGACTGCGCATGCACTGATGACGTGGCTGTTCGGGCACTGATCACGTGTTTATCAGGCAGTGATCAGTGACTGACAGGCGCTGATCAGGGGACTGTGCACGCACTGATCAGGTGGCTGATCAGGAACTGACCACCTGACTGCGCATGCAGTGATCACGTGGCTGGTCGTTCACTGATCACGTGTTTATCATACGGTGATCACGTGACTGAGAGGCGCTGATCACGTGACTGTGCCGTCAGTGATCACGTGGCTGAGCAGGCACTGATATCGTGACTGAGCATGCACTGATCATGTGCCGGGAGCCGGGGAGGCATTCCACTCTGGACAAAGGTCATGAGGAAGGAGGCTCGGCATACGCAAATGCGGGATCAAGCCTCAGGAGTCCACCCGGATATTCTCGAGCATCTCCCCCAAAAAAACCAGAGTCTGCCTACTGTATTGCTTTGTGCTCTCACCACTGATTTCACTGGGGGCTGTCCCCCACCACCATCTCGCTCTCTCTGTCAAAGAGTTAACTTACAGCTCGAATTCATAAAGTTCCTTGTCATTCTTCCCTTTAACTTCCAGCTGAGTCTCCATCTGGAGCGCGGAACCCACCACGCTTACTAATTATGCCTGGGCTGCTAAGACCCACTCGAGAAGGTGTCTAGGGTGAGGCATCTTTCGCTATTCGAGAGGGCGCCTGCGGCCTACGTAAGTGGTGCAAACTTCTTGTCTTGAAGTTTGATTGGTCTTCCGCGTAAACCAAGCTCCTCAGTCTCTTTTTTCCACCGAATTTTCCTACTGAGCTCTCCTCATACTCTTATTCTTGACATCTCTGATTAGCATATAAATAGTCGCCTAGGCCATCTCTCCTTCGAATACCCTGGATCAGTTGGGGCTGGTCCCCGGCAGGTGGCGACCGAACAGGGACCTCAGGAGGCGATACTCAAAGAGCTGAGCAGACACGAACCACGCAATCAGCAGGCAATAAGCATGGAGCTCAGCAGTGACGAATCATGCTGCTCAACTGGCAATAATCAAGCACGTGACCAGGCAGGAATCACGCAGCTCAGCTGGCAATTGTCAAGCAGATGAGCCGGCAGGAATCACGCAGCTCAGCAGGCCCTGATCACGTGACTCTGCAGGCACTGATCACGTGGCTGATCAAGTCCAGATCACGTGACTGAGCATGCACTGATCACGTGGCTATCATGCACTGATGACGTGACTGCGCATGCACTGATGACGTGGCTGATCAGGCACTGATCACATGGCTCATCATGCACTGATCACGTGTTTATCAGGCAATGATCAGTGACTGACAGGCGCTGATCATGGGACTGTGCACGCACTGATCACGTGGCTATCATGCACTGATCACGTGACTGCGCATGCACTGATGACGTGGCTGTTCGGGCACTGATCACGTGTTTATCAGGCAGTGATCAGTGACTGACAGGCGCTGATCAGGGGACTGTGCACGCACTGATCAGGTGGCTGATCAGGAACTGACCACCTGACTTCGCATGCAGTGATCACGTGGCTGGTCGTTCACTGATCACGTGTTTATCATACGGTGATCACGTGACTGAGAGGCGCTGATCACGTGACTGTGCCGTCAGTGATCACGTGGCTGAGCAGGCACTGATATGGTGACTGAGCATGCACTGATCATGTGCCGGGAGCCAGGGAGGCATTCCACTCTGGACAAAGGTCATGAGGAAGGAGGCTCGGCATACGCAAATGCGGGATCGAGCCTCAGGAGTCCACCCGGATATTCTCGAGCATCTCCCCCCAAAAAAACCAGAGTCTGCCTACTGTTTTGCTTTGTGCTCTCACCTCTGATTTCACTGGGGGCTGTCCCCCACCACCATCTCGCTCTCTCTGTCAAAGAGTTAACTTACAGCTCCAATTCATAAAGTTCCTTGTCATTCTTCCCTTTAACTTCCAGCTGAGTCTCCATCTGGAGCGCGGAACCCACCACGCTTACTAATTATGCCTGGGCTGCTAAGACCCACTCGAGAAGGTGTCTCGGGTGAGGCACCTTTCGCTATTCAAGAGGGCGCCTGCGGCCTACGTAAGTGGTGCAAACTTCTTGTCTTGAAGTTTGATTGGTCTTCCGCGTAAACCAAGCTACTCAGTCTCTTTTCTCCACCGAATTTTCCTACTGAGCTCTCCTCATACTCTTATTCTTGACATCTCTGATTAGCATATAAATAGTCGCCTAGGCCATCTCTCCTTCGAATACCCTGGATCAGTTGGGGCTGGTCCCCGGCAGGTGGCGACCGAACAGGGACCTCAGGAGGCGATACTCAAAGAGCTGAGCAGACACGAACCACGCAATCAGCAGGCAATAAGCATGGAGCTCAGCAGTGACGAATCATGCTGCTCAACTGGCAATAATCAAGCACGTGAACAGGCAGGAATCACGCAGCTCAGCTGGCAATTGTCAAGCAGATGAGCCGACAGGAATCACGCAGCTCAGCAGGCCCTGATCACGTGATCTGCAGGCACTGATCACGTGGCTGATCAAGAGATCACGTGACTGAGCATGCACTGATCACGTGGCTATCATGCACTGATGCCTGCGCATGCACTGATGACGTGGCTGATCAGGCACTGATCACGTGGCTCATCATGCACTGATCACGTGTTTATCAGGCATGATCAGTGACTGACAGGCGCTGATCATGTGACTGTGCACGCACTGATCACGTGGCTATCATGCACTGATGACGTGACTGCGCATGCACTGATGACGTGGCGGATCAGGCACTGATCACATGGCTCATCATGCACTGATCACGTGTTTATCAGGCAATGATCACTGACTGACAGGCGCTGATCATGGGACTGTGCACGCACTGATCAGGTGGCTATCATGCACTGATCACGTGACTGCGCATGCACTGATGACGTGGCTGTTCGGGCACTGATCACGTGTTTATCACGCAGTGATCAGTGACTGACAGGCGCTGATCAGGGGACTGTGCACGCACTGATCAGGTGGCTGATCAGGAACTGACCACCTGACCGCGCATGCAGTGATCACGTGGCTGGTCGTTCACTGATCACGTGTTTATCATACGGTGATCACGTGACTGAGAGGCGCTGATTACGTGACTGTGCCGTCAGTGATCACGTGGCTGAGCAGGAACTGATATCGTGACTGAGCATGCACTGATCATGTGCCGGGAGCCGGGGAGGCATTCCACTCTGGACAAAGGTCATGAGGAAGGAGGCTCGGCATACGCAAATGCGGGATCGAGCCTCAGGAGTCCAACCGGATATTCTCGAGCATCTCCCCCCCAAAAACCAGAGTCTGCCTACGGTATTGCTTTGTGCTCTCACCTCTGATTTCACTGGGGGCTGCCCCCCACCACCATCTCGCTCTCTCTGTCAAAGAGTTAACTTACAGCTCCAATTCATAAAGTTCCTTGTCATTCTTCCCTTTAACTTCCAGCTGAGTCTCCATCTGGAGCGCGGAACGCACTACGCTTACTAATTATGCCTGGGCTGCTAAGACCCACTCGAGAAGGTGTCTAGGGTGAGGCACCTTTCGCTATTCGAGAGGGCGCCTGCGGCCTACGTAAGTGGTGCAAACTTCTTGTCTTGAAGTTTGATTGGTCTTCCGCGTAAACCAAGCTACTCAGTCTCTTTTTTCCACCGAATTTTCCTACTGAGCTCTCCTCATACTCTTATTCTTGACATCTCTGATTAGCATATAAATAGTCGCCTAGGCCATCTCTCCTTCGAATACCCTGGATCAGTTGGGGTTGGTCCCCGGCAGGTGGCGACCGAACAGGGACCTCAGGAGGCGATACTCAAAGAGCTGAGCAGACACGAACCACGCAATCAGCAGGCAATAAGCATGGAGCTCAGCAGTGACGAATCATGCTGCTCAACTGGCAATAATCAAGCACGTGACCAGGCAGGAATCACGCAGCTCAGCTGGCAATTGTCAAGCAGATGAGCCGGCAGGAATCACGCAGCTCAGCAGGCCCTGATCACGTGACTCTGCAGGCACTGATCACGTGGCTGATCAAGTCCAGATCACGTGACTGAGCATGCACTGATCACGTGGCTATCATGCACTGATGACGTGACTGCGCATGCACTGATGACGTGGCTGATCAGGCACTGATCACATGGCTCATCATGCACTGATCACGTGTTTATCAGGCAATGATCAGTGACTGACAGGCGCTGATCATGGGACTGTGCACGCAATGATCACGTGGCTATCATGCACTGATCACGTGACTGCGCATGCACTGATGACGTGGCTGTTCGGGCACTGATCACGTGTTTATCAGGCAGTGATCAGTGACTGACAGGCGCTGATCAGGGGACTGTGCACGCACTGATCAGGTGGCTGATCAGGAACTGACCATCTGACTTCGCATGCAGTGATCACGTGGCTGGTCGTTCACTGATCACGTGTTTATCATACTGTGATCACGTGACTGAGAGGCGCTGATCACGTGACTGTGCCGTCAGTGATCACGTGGCTGAGCAGGCACTGATATCGTGACTGAGCATGCACTGATCATGTGCCGGGAGCCGGGGAGGCATTCCACTCTGGACAAAGGTCATGAGGAAGGAGGCTCGGCATACGCAAATGCGGGATCGAGCCTCAGGAGTCCACCCGGATATTCTCGAGCATCTCCCCGCAAAAAAATCCAGAGTCTGCCTACTGTATTGCTTTGTGCTCTCACCTCTGATTTCACTGGGGGCTGTCGCCCACCACCATCTCGCTCTCTCTGTCAAAGAGTTAACTTACAGCTCCAATTCATAAAGTTCCTTGTCATTCTTCCCTTTAACTTCCAGCTGAGTCTCCATCTGGAGCGCGGAACCCACCACGCTTACTAATTATGCCTGGGCTGCTAAGACCCACTCGAGAAGGTGTCTAGGGTGAGGCACCTTTCGCTATTCGAGAGGGCGCCTGCGGCCTACGTAAGTGGTGCAAACTTCTTGTCTTGAAGTTTGATTGGTCTTCCGCGTAAACCAAGCCACTCAGTCTCTTTTCTCCACCGAATTTTCCTACTGAGCTCTCCTCAT
This sequence comes from Bos javanicus, assembly GCF_032452875.1. Lineage (NCBI taxonomy): Eukaryota > Metazoa > Chordata > Mammalia > Artiodactyla > Bovidae > Bos > Bos javanicus. The sequence continues at coordinate 98,719 of NW_026893745.1, read as the reverse complement.
ACTCTTATTCTTGACATCTCTGATTAGCATATAAATAGTCGCCTAGGCCATCTCTCCTTCGAATACCCTGGATCAGTTGGGGCTGGTCCCCGGCAGGTGGCGACCGAACAGGGACCTCAGGAGGCGATACTCAAAGAGCTGAGCAGACACGAACCACGCAATCAGCAGGCAATAAGCATGGAGCTCAGCAGTGATGAATCATGCTGCTCAACTGGCAATAATCAAGCACGTGACCAGGCAGGAATCACGCAGCTCAGCTGGCAATTGTCAAGCAGATGAGCCGACAGGAATCACGCAGCTCAGATGGCAATTGTCATGCAGATGAGCCGGCAGGAATCACGCAGCTCAGCAGGCCCTGATCACGTGACTCTGCAGGCACTGATCACGTGGCTGATCAAGTCCAGATCACGTGACTGAGCATGCACTGATCACGTGGCTATCATGCACTGATGACGTGACTGCGCATGCACTGATGACGTGGCTGATCAGGCACTGATCACATGGCTCATCATGCACTGATCACGTGTTTATCAGGCAATGATCAGTGACTGACAGGCGCTGATCATGGGACTGTGCACGCACTGATCAGGTGGCTATCATGCACTGATCACGTGACTGCATGCACTGATGACGTGGCTGTTCGGGCACTGATCACGTGTTTATCAGGCAGTGATCAGTGACTGACAGGCGCTGATCATGGGACTGTGCACGCACTGATCACGTGGCTATAATGCACTGATGACGTGACTGCATGCACTGATGACGTGGCTGATCAGGCACTGATCACATGGCTCATCATGCACTGATCACGTGTTTATCAGGCAATGATCACTGACTGACAGGCGCTGATCATGGGACTGTGCACGCACTGATCACGTGGCTATCATGCACTGATCACGTGACTGCGCATGCACTGATGACGTGGCTGTTCGGGCACTGATCACGTGTTTATCAGGCAGTGATCAGTGACTGACATGCGCTGATCATGGGACTGTGCACGCACTGATCAGGTGGCTGATCAGGAACTGACCACCTGACCGCGCATGCAGTGATCACGTGGCTGGTCGTTCACTGATCACGTGTTTATCATACGGTGATCACGTGACTGAGAGGCGCTGATTACGTGACTGTGCCGTCAGTGATCACGTGGCTGAGCAGGAACTGATATCGTGACTGAGCATGCACTGATCATGTGCCGGGAGCCGGGGAGGCCTTCCACTCTGGACAAAGGTCATGAGGAAGGAGGCTCAGCATACGCAAATGCGGGATCGAGCCTCAGGAGTCCACCCGGATATTCTCGAGCATCTCCCCCCAAAAAACCAGAGTCTGCCTACTGTATTGCTTTGTGCTCTCACCTCTGATTTCACTGGGGGCTGTCCCCTACCACCATCTCGCTCTCTCTGTCAAAGAGTTAACTTACAGCTCCAATTCATAAAGTTCCTTGTCATTCTTCCCTTTAACTTCCAGCTGAGTCTCCATCTGGAGCGCGGAACGCACTACGCTTACTAATTATGCCTGGGCTGCTAAGACCCACTCGAGAAGGTGTCTAGGGTGAGGCACCTTTCGCTATTCGAGAGGGCGCCTGCGGCCTACGTAAGTGGTGCAAACTTCTTGTCTTGAAGTTTGATTGGTCTTCCGCGTAAATCAAGCTACTCAGTCTCTTTTTTCCACCGAATTTTCCTACTGAGCTCTCCTCATACTCTTATTCTTGACATCTCTGATTAGCATATAAATAGTCGCCTAGGCCATCTCTCCTTCGAATACCCTGGATCAGTTGGGGCTGGTCCCCTGCAGGTGGCGACCGAACAGGGACCTCAGGAGGCGATACTCAAAGAGCTGAGCAGACACGAACCACGCAATCAGCAGGCAATAAGCATGGAGCTCAGCAGTGACGAATCATGCTGCTCAACTGGCAATAATCAAGCACGTGACCAGGCAGGAATCACGCAGCTCAGCTGACAATTGTCAAGCAGATGAGCCGGCAGGAATCACGCAGCTCAGCAGGCCCTGATCACGTGACTCTGCAGGCACTGATCACGTGGCTGATCAAGTCCAGATCACGTGACTGAGCATGCACTGATCACGTGGCTATCATGCACTGATGACATGACTGCGCATGCACTGATGACGTGGCTGATCAGGCACTGATCACATGGCTCATCATGCACTGATCACGTGTTTATCAGGCAATGATCAGTGACTGACAGGCGCTGATCATGGGACTGTGCACGCAATGATCACGTGGCTATCATGCACTGATCACGTGACTGCGCATGCACTGATGACGTGGCTGTTCGGGCACTGATCACGTGTTTATCAGGCAGTGATCAGTGACTGACAGGCGCTGATCAGGGGACTGTGCACGCACTGATCAGGTGGCTGATCAGGAACTGACCACCTGACTGCGCATGCAGTGATCACGTGGCTGGTCGTTCACTGATCACGTGTTTATCATACGGTGATCACGTGACTGAGAGGCGCTGATCACGTGACTGTGCCGTCAGTGATCACGTGGCTGAGCAGGCACTGATATCGTGACTGAGCATGCACTGATCATGTGCCGGGAGCCGGGGAGGCATTCCACTCTGGACAAAGGTCATGAGGAAGGAGGCTCGGCATACGCAAATGCGGGATCGAGCCTCAGGAGTCCACCCGGATATTCTCGAGCATCTCCCCCAAAAAAACCAGAGTCTGCCTACTGTATTGCTTTGTGCTCTCACCTCTGATTTCACTGGGGGCTGTCGCCCACCACCATCTCGCTCTCTCTGTCAAAGAGTTAACTTACAGCTCCAATTCATAAAGTTCCTTGTCATTCTTCCCTTTAACTTCCAGCTGAGTCTCCATCTGGAGCTCGGAACCCACCACGCTTACTAATTATGCCTGGGCTGCTAAGACCCACTCGAGAAGGTGTCTAGGGTGAGGCACCTTTCGCTATTCGAGAGGGCGCCTGCGGCCTACGTAAGTGGTGCAAACTTCTTGTCTTGAAGTTTGATTGGTCTTCCGCGTAAACCAAGCCACTCAGTCTCTTTTCTCCACCGAATTTTCCTACTGAGCTCTCCTCATACTCTTATTCTTGACATCTCTGATTAGCATATAAATAGTCGCCTAGGCCATCTCTCCTTCGAATACCCTGGATCAGTTGGGGCTGGTCCCCGGCAGGTGGCGACCGAACAGGGACCTCAGGAGGCAATACTCAAAGAGCTGAGCAGACACGAACCACGCAATCAGCAGGCAATAAGCATGGAGCTCAGCAGTGACGAATCATGCTGCTCAACTGGCAATAATCAAGCACGTGACCAGGCAGGAATCACGCAGCTCAGCTGGCAATTGTCAAGCAGATGAGCCGACAGGAATCACGCAGCTCAGATGGCAATTGTCATGCAGATGAGCCGGCAGGAATCACGCAGCTCAGCAGGCCCTGATCACGTGACTCTGCAGGCACTGATCACGTGGCTGATCAAGTCCAGATCACGTGACTGAGCATGCACTGATCACGTGGCTATCATGCACTGATGACGTGACTGCGCATGCACTGATGACGTGGCTGATCAGGCACTGATCACATGGCTCATCATGCACTGATCACGTGTTTATCAGGCAATGATCAGTGACTGACAGGCGCTGATCATGGGACTGTGCACGCACTGATCACGTGGCTATCATGCACTGATCACGTGACTGCGCATGCACTGATGACGTGGCTGTTCGGGCACTGATCACGTGTTTATCAGGCAGTGATCAGTGACTGACAGGCGCTGATCAGGGGACTGTGCACGCACTGATCAGGTGGCTGATCAGGAACTGACCACCTGACTGCGCATGCAGTGATCACGTGGCTGGTCGTTCACTGATCACGTGTTTATCATACGGTGATCACGTGACTGAGAGGCGCTGATCACGTGACTGTGCCGTCAGTGATCACGTGGCTGAGCAGGCACTGATATCGTGACTGAGCATGCACTGATCATGTGCCGGGAGCCGGGGAGGCATTCCACTCTGGACAAAGGTCATGAGGAAGGAGGCTCGGCATACGCAAATGCGGGATCGAGCCTCAGGAGTCCACCCGGATATTCTCGAGCATCTCCCCCAAAAAAACCAGAGTCTGCCTACTGTATTGCTTTGTGCTCTCACCTCTGATTTCACTGGGGGCTGTCCCCCACCACCATCTCGCTCTCTCTGTCAAAGAGTTAACTTACAGCTCCAATTCATAAAGTTCCTTGTCATTCTTCCCTTTAACTTCCAGCTGAGTCTCCATCTGGAGCGCGGAACCCACCACGCTTACTAATTATGCCTGGGCTGCTAAGACCCACTCGAGAAGGTGTCTAGGGTGAGGCACCTTTCGCTATTCGAGAGGGCGCCTGCGGCCTACGTAAGTGGTGCAAACTTCTTGTCTTGAAGTTTGATTGGTCTTCCGCGTAAACCAAGCTACTCAGTCTCTTTTCTCCACCGAATTTTCCTACTGAGCTCTCCTCATACTATTATTCTTGACATCTCTGATTAGCATATAAATAGTCGCCTAGGCCATCTCTCCTTCGAATACCCTGGATCAGTTGGGGCTGGTCCCCGGCAGGTGGCGACCGAACAGGGACCTCAGGAGGCAATACTCAAAGAGCTGAGCAGACACGAACCACGCAATCAGCAGGCAATAAGCATGGAGCTCAGCAGTGACGAATCATGCTGCTCAACTGGCAATAATCAAGCACGTGACCAGGCAGGAATCACGCAGCTCAGCTGGCAATTGTCAAGCAGATGAGCCGGCAGGAATCACGCAGCTCAGCAGGCCCTGATCACGTGACTCTGCAGGCACTGATCACGTGGCTGATCAAGTCCAGATCACGTGACTGAGCATGCACTGATCACGTGGCTATCATGCACTGATGACGTGACTGCGCATGCACTGATGACGTGGCTGATCAGGCACTGATCACATGGCTCATCATGCACTGATCACGTGTTTATCAGGCAATGATCAGTGACTGACAGGCGCTGATCATGGGACTGTGCACGCACTGATCACGTGGCTATCATGCACTGATCACGTGACTGCGCATGCACTGATGACGTGGCTGTTCGGGCACTGATCACGTGTTTATCAGGCAGTGATCAGTGACTGACAGGCGCTGATCAGGGGACTGTGCACGCACTGATCAGGTGGCTGATCAGGAACTGACCACCTGACTGCGCATGCAGTGATCACGTGGCTGGTCGTTCACTGATCACGTGTTTATCATACGGTGATCACGTGACTGAGAGGCGCTGATCACGTGACTGTGCCGTCAGTGATCACGTGGCTGAGCAGGCACTGATATCGTGACTGAGCATGCACTGATCATGTGCCGGGAGCCGGGGAGGCATTCCACTCTGGACAAAGGTCATGAGGAAGGAGGCTCGGCATACGCAAATGCGGGATCGAGCCTCAGGAGTCCACCCGGATATTCTCGAGCATCTCCCCAAAAAAACCAGAGTCTGCCTACTGTATTGCTTTGTGCTCTCACCTCTGATTTCACTGGGGGCTGTCCCCCACCACCATCTCGCTCTCTCTGTCAAAGAGTTAACTTACAGCTCCAATTCATAAAGTTCCTTGTCATTCTTCCCTTTAACTTCCAGCTGAGTCTCCATCTGGAGCGCGGAACCCACCACGCTTACTAATTATGCCTGGGCTGCTAAGACCCACTCGAGAAGGTGTCTAGGGTGAGGCACCTTTCGCTATTCGAGAGGGCGCCTGCGGCCTACGTAAGTGGTGCAAACTTCTTGTCTTGAAGTTTGATTGGTCTTCCGCGTAAACCAAGCTACTCAGTCTCTTTTCTCCACCGAATTTTCCTACTGAGCTCTCCTCATACTATTATTCTTGACATCTCTGATTAGCATATAAATAGTCGCCTAGGCCATCTCTCCTTCGAATACCCTGGATCAGTTGGGGCTGGTCCCCGGCAGGTGGCGACCGAACAGGGACCTCAGGAGGCAATACTCAAAGAGCTGAGCAGACACGAACCACGCAATCAGCAGGCAATAAGCATGGAGCTCAGCAGTGACGAATCATGCTGCTCAACTGGCAATAATCAAGCACGTGACCAGGCAGGAATCACGCAGCTCAGCTGGCAATTGTCAAGCAGATGAGCCGGCAGGAATCACGCAGCTCAGCAGGCCCTGATCACGTGACTCTGCAGGCACTGATCACGTGGCTGATCAAGTCCAGATCACGTGACTGAGCATGCACTGATCACGTGGCTATCATGCACTGATGACGTGACTGCGCATGCACTGATGACGTGGCTGATCAGGCACTGATCACATGGCTCATCATGCACTGATCACGTGTTCATCAGGCAATGATCAGTGACTGACAGGCGCTGATCATGGGACTGTGCACGCACTGATCACGTGGCTATCATGCACTGATCACGTGACTGCGCATGCACTGATGACGTGGCTGTTCGGGCACTGATCACGTGTTTATCAGGCAGTGATCAGTGACTGACAGGCGCTGATCAGGGGACTGTGCACGCACTGATCAGGTGGCTGATCAGGAACTGACCACCTGACTGCGCATGCAGTGATCACGTGGCTGGTCGTTCACTGATCACGTGTTTATCATACGGTGATCACGTGACTGAGAGGCGCTGATCACGTGACTGTGCCGTCAGTGATCACGTGGCTGAGCAGGCACTGATATCGTGACTGAGCATGCACTGATCATGTGCCGGGAGCCGGGGAGGCATTCCACTCTGGACAAAGGTCATGAGGAAGGAGGCTCGGCATACGCAAATGCGGGATCGAGCCTCAGGAGTCCACCCGGATATTCTCGAGCATCTCCCCCAAAAAACCAGAGTCTGCCTACTGTATTGCTTTGTGCTCTCACCTCTGATTTCACTGGGGGCTGTCCCCCACCACCATCTCGCTCTCTCTGTCAAAGAGTTAACTTACAGCTCCAATTCATAAAGTTCCTTGTCATTCTTCCCTTTAACTTCCAGCTGAGTCTCCATCTGGAGCGCGGAACCCACCACGCTTACTAATTATGCCTGGGCTGCTAAGACCCACTCGAGAAGGTGTCTAGGGTGAGGCACCTTTCGCTATTCGAGAGGGCGCCTGCGGCCTACGTAAGTGGTGCAAACTTCTTGTCTTGAAGTTTGATTGGTCTTCCGCGTAAACCAAGCTACTCAGTCTCTTTTCTCCACCGAATTTTCCTACTGAGCTCTCCTCATACTATTATTCTTGACATCTCTGATTAGCATATAAATAGTCGCCTAGGCCATCTCTCCTTCGAATACCCTGGATCAGTTGGGGCTGGTCCCCGGCAGGTGGCGACCGAACAGGGACCTCAGGAGGCAATACTCAAAGAGCTGAGCAGACACGAACCACGCAATCAGCAGGCAATAAGCATGGAGCTCAGCAGTGACGAATCATGCTGCTCAACTGGCAATAATCAAGCACGTGACCAGGCAGGAATCACGCAGCTCAGCTGGCAATTGTCAAGCAGATGAGCCGGCAGGAATCACGCAGCTCAGCAGGCCCTGATCACGTGACTCTGCAGGCACTGATCACGTGGCTGATCAAGTCCAGATCACGTGACTGAGCATGCACTGATCACGTGGCTATCATGCACTGATGACGTGACTGCGCATGCACTGATGACGTGGCTGATCAGGCACTGATCACATGGCTCATCATGCACTGATCACGTGTTTATCAGGCAATGATCAGTGACTGACAGGCGCTGATCATGGGACTGTGCACGCACTGATCACGTGGCTATCATGCACTGATCACGTGACTGCGCATGCACTGATGACGTGGCTGTTCGGGCACTGATCACGTGTTTATCAGGCAGTGATCAGTGACTGACAGGCGCTGATCAGGGGACTGTGCACGCACTGATCAGGTGGCTGATCAGGAACTGACCACCTGACTGCGCATGCAGTGATCACGTGGCTGGTCGTTCACTGATCACGTGTTTATCATACGGTGATCACGTGACTGAGAGGCGCTGATCACGTGACTGTGCCGTCAGTGATCACGTGGCTGAGCAGGCACTGATATCGTGACTGAGCATGCACTGATCATGTGCCGGGAGCCGGGGAGGCATTCCACTCTGGACAAAGGTCATGAGGAAGGAGGCTCGGCATACGCAAATGCGGGATCGAGCCTCAGGAGTCCACCCGGATATTCTCGAGCATCTCCCCCAAAAAAACCAGAGTCTGCCTACTGTATTGCTTTGTGCTCTCACCTCTGATTTCACTGGGGGCTGTCCCCCACCACCATCTCGCTCTCTCTGTCAAAGAGTTAACTTACAGCTCCAATTCATAAAGTTCCTTGTCATTCTTCCCTTTAACTTCCAGCTGAGTCTCCATCTGGAGCGCGGAACCCACCACGCTTACTAATTATGCCTGGGCTGCTAAGACCCACTCGAGAAGGTGTCTAGGGTGAGGCACCTTTCGCTATTCGAGAGGGCGCCTGCGGCCTACGTAAGTGGTGCAAACTTCTTGTCTTGAAGTTTGATTGGTCTTCCGCGTAAACCAAGCTACTCAGTCTCTTTTCTCCACCGAATTTTCCTACTGAGCTCTCCTCATACTATTATTCTTGACATCTCTGATTAGCATATAAATAGTCGCCTAGGCCATCTCTCCTTCGAATACCCTGGATCAGTTGGGGCTGGTCCCCGGCAGGTGGCGACCGAACAGGGACCTCAGGAGGCAATACTCAAAGAGCTGAGCAGACACGAACCACGCAATCAGCAGGCAATAAGCATGGAGCTCAGCAGTGACGAATCATGCTGCTCAACTGGCAATAATCAAGCACGTGACCAGGCAGGAATCACGCAGCTCAGCTGGCAATTGTCAAGCAGATGAGCCGACAGGAATCACGCAGCTCAGATGGCAATTGTCATGCAGATGAGCCGGCAGGAATCACGCAGCTCAGCAGGCCCTGATCACGTGACTCTGCAGGCACTGATCACGTGGCTGATCAAGTCCAGATCACGTGACTGAGCATGCACTGATCACGTGGCTATCATGCACTGATGACGTGACTGCGCATGCACTGATGACGTGGCTGATCAGGCACTGATCACATGGCTCATCATGCACTGATCACGTGTTTATCAGGCAATGATCAGTGACTGACAGGCGCTGATCATGGGACTGTGCACGCACTGATCACGTGGCTATCATGCACTGATCACGTGACTGCGCATGCACTGATGACGTGGCTGTTCGGGCACTGATCACGTGTTTATCAGGCAGTGATCAGTGACTGACAGGCGCTGATCAGGGGACTGTGCACGCACTGATCAGGTGGCTGATCAGGAACTGACCACCTGACTGCGCATGCAGTGATCACGTGGCTGGTCGTTCACTGATCACGTGTTTATCATACGGTGATCACGTGACTGAGAGGCGCTGATCACGTGACTGTGCCGTCAGTGATCACGTGGCTGAGCAGGCACTGATATCGTGACTGAGCATGCACTGATCATGTGCCGGGAGCCGGGGAGGCATTCCACTCTGGACAAAGGTCATGAGGAAGGAGGCTCGGCATACGCAAATGCGGGATCGAGCCTCAGGAGTCCACCCGGATATTCTCGAGCATCTCCCCCCAAAAAACCAGAGTCTGCCTACTGTATTGCTTTGTGCTCTCACCTCTGATTTCACTGGGGGCTGTCCCCCACCACCATCTCGCTCTCTCTGTCAAAGAGTTAACTTACAGCTCCAATTCATAAAGTTCCTTGTCATTCTTCCCTTTAACTTCCAGCTGAGTCTCCATCTGGAGCGCGGAACCCACCACGCTTACTAATTATGCCTGGGCTGCTAAGACCCACTCGAGAAGGTGTCTAGGGTGAGGCACCTTTCGCTATTCGAGAGGGCGCCTGCGGCCTACGTAAGTGGTGCAAACTTCTTGTCTTGAAGTTTGATTGGTCTTCCGCGTAAACCAAGCTACTCAGTCTCTTTTCTCCACCGAATTTTCCTACTGAGCTCTCCTCATACTATTATTCTTGACATCTCTGATTAGCATATAAATAGTCGCCTAGGCCATCTCTCCTTCGAATACCCTGGATCAGTTGGGGCTGGTCCCCGGCAGGTGGCGACCGAACAGGGACCTCAGGAGGCAATACTCAAAGAGCTGAGCAGACACGAACCACGCAATCAGCAGGCAATAAGCATGGAGCTCAGCAGTGACGAATCATGCTGCTCAACTGGCAATAATCAAGCACGTGACCAGGCAGGAATCACGCAGCTCAGCTGGCAATTGTCAAGCAGATGAGCCGACAGGAATCACGCAGCTCAGATGGCAATTGTCATGCAGATGAGCCGGCAGGAATCACGCAGCTCAGCAGGCCCTGATCACGTGACTCTGCAGGCACTGATCACGTGGCTGATCAAGTCCAGATCACGTGACTGAGCATGCACTGATCACGTGGCTATCATGCACTGATGACGTGACTGCGCATGCACTGATGACGTGGCTGATCAGGCACTGATCACATGGCTCATCATGCACTGATCACGTGTTTATCAGGCAATGATCAGTGACTGACAGGCGCTGATCATGGGACTGTGCACGCACTGATCACGTGGCTATCATGCACTGATCACGTGACTGCGCATGCACTGATGACGTGGCTGTTCGGGCACTGATCACGTGTTTATCAGGCAGTGATCAGTGACTGACAGGCGCTGATCAGGGGACTGTGCACGCACTGATCAGGTGGCTGATCAGGAACTGACCACCTGACTGCGCATGCAGTGATCACGTGGCTGGTCGTTCACTGATCACGTGTTTATCATACGGTGATCACGTGACTGAGAGGCGCTGATCACGTGACTGTGCCGTCAGTGATCACGTGGCTGAGCAGGCACTGATATCGTGACTGAGCATGCACTGATCATGTGCCGGGAGCCGGGGAGGCATTCCACTCTGGACAAAGGTCATGAGGAAGGAGGCTCGGCATACGCAAATGCGGGATCGAGCCTCAGGAGTCCACCCGGATATTCTCGAGCATCTCCCCCAAAAAAACCAGAGTCTGCCTACTGTATTGCTTTGTGCTCTCACCTCTGATTTCACTGGGGGCTGTCCCCCACCACCATCTCGCTCTCTCTGTCAAAGAGTTAACTTACAGCTCCAATTCATAAAGTTCCTTGTCATTCTTCCCTTTAACTTCCAGCTGAGTCTCCATCTGGAGCGCGGAACCCACCACGCTTACTAATTATGCCTGGGCTGCTAAGACCCACTCGAGAAGGTGTCTAGGGTGAGGCACCTTTCGCTATTCGAGAGGGCGCCTGCGGCCTACGTAAGTGGTGCAAACTTCTTGTCTTGAAGTTTGATTGGTCTTCCGCGTAAACCAAGCTACTCAGTCTCTTTTCTCCACCGAATTTTCCTACTGAGCTCTCCTCATACTATTATTCTTGACATCTCTGATTAGCATATAAATAGTCGCCTAGGCCATCTCTCCTTCGAATACCCTGGATCAGTTGGGGCTGGTCCCCGGCAGGTGGCGACCGAACAGGGACCTCAGGAGGCAATACTCAAAGAGCTGAGCAGACACGAACCACGCAATCAGCAGGCAATAAGCATGGAGCTCAGCAGTGACGAATCATGCTGCTCAACTGGCAATAATCAAGCACGTGACCAGGCAGGAATCACGCAGCTCAGCTGGCAATTGTCAAGCAGATGAGCCGACAGGAATCACGCAGCTCAGATGGCAATTGTCATGCAGATGAGCCGGCAGGAATCACGCAGCTCAGCAGGCCCTGATCACGTGACTCTGCAGGCACTGATCACGTGGCTGATCAAGTCCAGATCACGTGACTGAGCATGCACTGATCACGTGGCTATCATGCACTGATGACGTGACTGCGCATGCACTGATGACGTGGCTGATCAGGCACTGATCACATGGCTCATCATGCACTGATCACGTGTTTATCAGGCAATGATCAGTGACTGACAGGCGCTGATCATGGGACTGTGCACGCACTGATCACGTGGCTATCATGCACTGATCACGTGACTGCGCATGCACTGATGACGTGGCTGTTCGGGCACTGATCACGTGTTTATCAGGCAGTGATCAGTGACTGACAGGCGCTGATCATGGGACTGTGCACGCACTGATCACGTGGCATGCACTGATCGTGACTGCATGCACTGATCGTGGCTGATCAGGCACTGATCACATGGATCATGCACTGATCACGTGATCAGGCAATGATCTGACTGACAGGCGCTGATCATGGGACTGTGCACTGATCACGTGGCTATCATGCACTGAGCATGCACTGATGACGTGGCTGTTCGGGCACTGATCACGTGTTTATCAGGCAGTGATCAGTGACTGACAGGCGCTGATCAGGGACTGTGCACGCACTGATCAGGTGGCTGATCAGGAACTGACCACCTGACCGCGCATGCAGTGATCACGTGGCTGGTCGTTCACTGATCACGTGTTTATCATACGGTGATCACGTGACTGAGAGGCGCTGATCACGTGACTGTGCCGTCAGTGATCACGTGGCTGAGCAGGCACTGATATCGTGACTGAGCATGCACTGATCATGTGCCGGGAGCCGGGGAGGCATTCCACTCTGGACAAAGGTCATGAGGAAGGAGGCTCGGCATACGCAAATGCGGGATCGAGCCTCAGGAGTCCACCCGGATATTCTCGAGCATCTCCCCCCAAAAAACCAGAGTCTGCCTACTGTATTGCTTTGTGCTCTCACCTCTGATTTCACTGGGGGCTGTCCCCCACCACCATCTCGCTCTCTCTGTCAAAGAGTTAACTTACAGCTCCAATTCATAAAGTTCCTTGTCATTCTTCCCTTTAACTTCCAGCTGAGTCTCCATCTGGAGCGCGGAACCCACCACGCTTACTAATTATGCCTGGGCTGCTAAGACCCACTCGAGAAGGTGTCTAGGGTGAGGCACCTTTCGCTATTCGAGAGGGCGCCTGCGGCCTACGTAAGTGGTGCAAACTTCTTGTCTTGAAGTTTGATTGGTCTTCCGCGTAAACCAAGCTACTCAGTCTCTTTTCTCCACCGAATTTTCCTACTGAGCTCTCCTCATACTATTATTCTTGACATCTCTGATTAGCATATAAATAGTCGCCTAGGCCATCTCTCCTTCGAATACCCTGGATCAGTTGGGGCTGGTCCCCGGCAGGTGGCGACCGAACAGGGACCTCAGGAGGCAATACTCAAAGAGCTGAGCAGACACGAACCACGCAATCAGCAGGCAATAAGCATGGAGCTCAGCAGTGACGAATCATGCTGCTCAACTGGCAATAATCAAGCACGTGACCAGGCAGGAATCACGCAGCTCAGCTGGCAATTGTCAAGCAGATGAGCCGGCAGGAATCACGCAGCTCAGCAGGCCCTGATCACGTGACTCTGCAGGCACTGATCACGTGGCTGATCAAGTCCAGATCACGTGACTGAGCATGCACTGATCACGTGGCTATCATGCACTGATGACGTGACTGCGCATGCACTGATGACGTGGCTGATCAGGCACTGATCACATGGCTCATCATGCACTGATCACGTGTTTATCAGGCAATGATCAGTGACTGACAGGCGCTGATCATGGGACTGTGCACGCACTGATCACGTGGCTATCATGCACTGATCACGTGACTGCGCATGCACTGATGACGTGGCTGTTCGGGCACTGATCACGTGTTTATCAGGCAGTGATCAGTGACTGACAGGCGCTGATCAGGGGACTGTGCACGCACTGATCAGGTGGCTGATCAGGAACTGACCACCTGACTGCGCATGCAGTGATCACGTGGCTGGTCGTTCACTGATCACGTGTTTATCATACGGTGATCACGTGACTGAGAGGCGCTGATCACGTGACTGTGCCGTCAGTGATCACGTGGCTGAGCAGGCACTGATATCGTGACTGAGCATGCACTGATCATGTGCCGGGAGCCGGGGAGGCATTCCACTCTGGACAAAGGTCATGAGGAAGGAGGCTCGGCATACGCAAATGCGGGATCGAGCCTCAGGAGTCCACCCGGATATTCTCGAGCATCTCCCCCAAAAAAACCAGAGTCTGCCTACTGTATTGCTTTGTGCTCTCACCTCTGATTTCACTGGGGGCTGTCCCCCACCACCATCTCGCTCTCTCTGTCAAAGAGTTAACTTACAGCTCCAATTCATAAAGTTCCTTGTCATTCTTCCCTTTAACTTCCAGCTGAGTCTCCATCTGGAGCGCGGAACCCACCACGCTTACTAATTATGCCTGGGCTGCTAAGACCCACTCGAGAAGGTGTCTAGGGTGAGGCACCTTTCGCTATTCGAGAGGGCGCCTGCGGCCTACGTAAGTGGTGCAAACTTCTTGTCTTGAAGTTTGATTGGTCTTCCGCGTAAACCAAGCTACTCAGTCTCTTTTCTCCACCGAATTTTCCTACTGAGCTCTCCTCATACTATTATTCTTGACATCTCTGATTAGCATATAAATAGTCGCCTAGGCCATCTCTCCTTCGAATACCCTGGATCAGTTGGGGCTGGTCCCCGGCAGGTGGCGACCGAACAGGGACCTCAGGAGGCAATACTCAAAGAGCTGAGCAGACACGAACCACGCAATCAGCAGGCAATAAGCATGGAGCTCAGCAGTGACGAATCATGCTGCTCAACTGGCAATAATCAAGCACGTGACCAGGCAGGAATCACGCAGCTCAGCTGGCAATTGTCAAGCAGATGAGCCGACAGGAATCACGCAGCTCAGATGGCAATTGTCATGCAGATGAGCCGGCAGGAATCACGCAGCTCAGCAGGCCCTGATCACGTGACTCTGCAGGCACTGATCACGTGGCTGATCAAGTCCAGATCACGTGACTGAGCATGCACTGATCACGTGGCTATCATGCACTGATGACGTGACTGCGCATGCACTGATGACGTGGCTGATCAGGCACTGATCACATGGCTCATCATGCACTGATCACGTGTTTATCAGGCAATGATCAGTGACTGACAGGCGCTGATCATGGGACTGTGCACGCACTGATCACGTGGCTATCATGCACTGATCACGTGACTGCGCATGCACTGATGACGTGGCTGTTCGGGCACTGATCACGTGTTTATCAGGCAGTGATCAGTGACTGACAGGCGCTGATCAGGGGACTGTGCACGCACTGATCAGGTGGCTGATCAGGAACTGACCACCTGACTGCGCATGCAGTGATCACGTGGCTGGTCGTTCACTGATCACGTGTTTATCATACGGTGATCACGTGACTGAGAGGCGCTGATCACGTGACTGTGCCGTCAGTGATCACGTGGCTGAGCAGGCACTGATATCGTGACTGAGCATGCACTGATCATGTGCCGGGAGCCGGGGAGGCATTCCACTCTGGACAAAGGTCATGAGGAAGGAGGCTCGGCATACGCAAATGCGGGATCGAGCCTCAGGAGTCCACCCGGATATTCTCGAGCATCTCCCCCAAAAAAACCAGAGTCTGCCTACTGTATTGCTTTGTGCTCTCACCTCTGATTTCACTGGGGGCTGTCCCCCACCACCATCTCGCTCTCTCTGTCAAAGAGTTAACTTACAGCTCCAATTCATAAAGTTCCTTGTCATTCTTCCCTTTAACTTCCAGCTGAGTCTCCATCTGGAGCGCGGAACCCACCACGCTTACTAATTATGCCTGGGCTGCTAAGACCCACTCGAGAAGGTGTCTAGGGTGAGGCACCTTTCGCTATTCGAGAGGGCGCCTGCGGCCTACGTAAGTGGTGCAAACTTCTTGTCTTGAAGTTTGATTGGTCTTCCGCGTAAACCAAGCTACTCAGTCTCTTTTCTCCACCGAATTTTCCTACTGAGCTCTCCTCATACTATTATTCTTGACATCTCTGATTAGCATATAAATAGTCGCCTAGGCCATCTCTCCTTCGAATACCCTGGATCAGTTGGGGCTGGTCCCCGGCAGGTGGCGACCGAACAGGGACCTCAGGAGGCAATACTCAAAGAGCTGAGCAGACACGAACCACGCAATCAGCAGGCAATAAGCATGGAGCTCAGCAGTGACGAATCATGCTGCTCAACTGGCAATAATCAAGCACGTGACCAGGCAGGAATCACGCAGCTCAGCTGGCAATTGTCAAGCAGATGAGCCGGCAGGAATCACGCAGCTCAGCAGGCCCTGATCACGTGACTCTGCAGGCACTGATCACGTGGCTGATCAAGTCCAGATCACGTGACTGAGCATGCACTGATCACGTGGCTATCATGCACTGATGACGTGACTGCGCATGCACTGATGACGTGGCTGATCAGGCACTGATCACATGGCTCATCATGCACTGATCACGTGTTTATCAGGCAATGATCAGTGACTGACAGGCGCTGATCATGGGACTGTGCACGCACTGATCACGTGGCTATCATGCACTGATCACGTGACTGCGCATGCACTGATGACGTGGCTGTTCGGGCACTGATCACGTGTTTATCAGGCAGTGATCAGTGACTGACAGGCGCTGATCAGGGGACTGTGCACGCACTGATCAGGTGGCTGATCAGGAACTGACCACCTGACCGCGCATGCAGTGATCACGTGGCTGGTCGTTCACTGATCACGTGTTTATCATACGGTGATCACGTGACTGAGAGGCGCTGATCACGTGACTGTGCCGTCAGTGATCACGTGGCTGAGCAGGCACTGATATCGTGACTGAGCATGCACTGATCATGTGCCGGGAGCCGGGGAGGCATTCCACTCTGGACAAAGGTCATGAGGAAGGAGGCTCGGCATACGCAAATGCGGGATCGAGCCTCAGGAGTCCACCCGGATATTCTCGAGCATCTCCCCCCAAAAAAACCAGAGTCTGCCTACTGTATTGCTTTGTGCTCTCACCTCTGATTTCACTGGGGGCTGTCCCCCACCACCATCTCGCTCTCTCTGTCAAAGAGTTAACTTACAGCTCCAATTCATAAAGTTCCTTGTCATTCTTCCCTTTAACTTCCAGCTGAGTCTCCATCTGGAGCGCGGAACCCACCACGCTTACTAATTATGCCTGGGCTGCTAAGACCCACTCGAGAAGGTGTCTAGGGTGAGGCACCTTTCGCTATTCGAGAGGGCGCCTGCGGCCTACGTAAGTGGTGCAAACTTCTTGTCTTGAAGTTTGATTGGTCTTCCGCGTAAACCAAGCTACTCAGTCTCTTTTCTCCACCGAATTTTCCTACTGAGCTCTCCTCATACTATTATTCTTGACATCTCTGATTAGCATATAAATAGTCGCCTAGGCCATCTCTCCTTCGAATACCCTGGATCAGTTGGGGCTGGTCCCCGGCAGGTGGCGACCGAACAGGGACCTCAGGAGGCAATACTCAAAGAGCTGAGCAGACACGAACCACGCAATCAGCAGGCAATAAGCATGGAGCTCAGCAGTGACGAATCATGCTGCTCAACTGGCAATAATCAAGCACGTGACCAGGCAGGAATCACGCAGCTCAGCTGGCAATTGTCAAGCAGATGAGCCGGCAGGAATCACGCAGCTCAGCAGGCCCTGATCACGTGACTCTGCAGGCACTGATCACGTGGCTGATCAAGTCCAGATCACGTGACTGAGCATGCACTGATCACGTGGCTATCATGCACTGATGACGTGACTGCGCATGCACTGATGACGTGGCTGATCAGGCACTGATCACATGGCTCATCATGCACTGATCACGTGTTTATCAGGCAATGATCAGTGACTGACAGGCGCTGATCATGGGACTGTGCACGCACTGATCACGTGGCTATCATGCACTGATCACGTGACTGCGCATGCACTGATGACGTGGCTGTTCGGGCACTGATCACGTGTTTATCAGGCAGTGATCAGTGACTGACAGGCGCTGATCAGGGGACTGTGCACGCACTGATCAGGTGGCTGATCAGGAACTGACCACCTGACTGCGCATGCAGTGATCACGTGGCTGGTCGTTCACTGATCACGTGTTTATCATACGGTGATCACGTGACTGAGAGGCGCTGATCACGTGACTGTGCCGTCAGTGATCACGTGGCTGAGCAGGCACTGATATCGTGACTGAGCATGCACTGATCATGTGCCGGGAGCCGGGGAGGCATTCCACTCTGGACAAAGGTCATGAGGAAGGAGGCTCGGCATACGCAAATGCGGGATCGAGCCTCAGGAGTCCACCCGGATATTCTCGAGCATCTCCCCCCAAAAAACCAGAGTCTGCCTACTGTATTGCTTTGTGCTCTCACCTCTGATTTCACTGGGGGCTGTCCCCCACCACCATCTCGCTCTCTCTGTCAAAGAGTTAACTTACAGCTCCAATTCATAAAGTTCCTTGTCATTCTTCCCTTTAACTTCCAGCTGAGTCTCCATCTGGAGCGCGGAACCCACCACGCTTACTAATTATGCCTGGGCTGCTAAGACCCACTCGAGAAGGTGTCTAGGGTGAGGCACCTTTCGCTATTCGAGAGGGCGCCTGCGGCCTACGTAAGTGGTGCAAACTTCTTGTCTTGAAGTTTGATTGGTCTTCCGCGTAAACCAAGCTACTCAGTCTCTTTTCTCCACCGAATTTTCCTACTGAGCTCTCCTCATACTATTATTCTTGACATCTCTGATTAGCATATAAATAGTCGCCTAGGCCATCTCTCCTTCGAATACCCTGGATCAGTTGGGGCTGGTCCCCGGCAGGTGGCGACCGAACAGGGACCTCAGGAGGCAATACTCAAAGAGCTGAGCAGACACGAACCACGCAATCAGCAGGCAATAAGCATGGAGCTCAGCAGTGACGAATCATGCTGCTCAACTGGCAATAATCAAGCACGTGACCAGGCAGGAATCACGCAGCTCAGCTGGCAATTGTCAAGCAGATGAGCCGGCAGGAATCACGCAGCTCAGCAGGCCCTGATCACGTGACTCTGCAGGCACTGATCACGTGGCTGATCAAGTCCAGATCACGTGACTGAGCATGCACTGATCACGTGGCTATCATGCACTGATGACGTGACTGCGCATGCACTGATGACGTGGCTGATCAGGCACTGATCACATGGCTCATCATGCACTGATCACGTGTTTATCAGGCAATGATCAGTGACTGACAGGCGCTGATCATGGGACTGTGCACGCACTGATCACGTGGCTATCATGCACTGATCACGTGACTGCGCATGCACTGATGACGTGGCTGTTCGGGCACTGATCACGTGTTTATCAGGCAGTGATCAGTGACTGACAGGCGCTGATCAGGGGACTGTGCACGCACTGATCAGGTGGCTGATCAGGAACTGACCACCTGACTGCGCATGCAGTGATCACGTGGCTGGTCGTTCACTGATCACGTGTTTATCATACGGTGATCACGTGACTGAGAGGCGCTGATCACGTGACTGTGCCGTCAGTGATCACGTGGCTGAGCAGGCACTGATATCGTGACTGAGCATGCACTGATCATGTGCCGGGAGCCGGGGAGGCATTCCACTCTGGACAAAGGTCATGAGGAAGGAGGCTCGGCATACGCAAATGCGGGATCGAGCCTCAGGAGTCCACCCGGATATTCTCGAGCATCTCCCCAAAAAAACCAGAGTCTGCCTACTGTATTGCTTTGTGCTCTCACCTCTGATTTCACTGGGGGCTGTCCCCCACCACCATCTCGCTCTCTCTGTCAAAGAGTTAACTTACAGCTCCAATTCATAAAGTTCCTTGTCATTCTTCCCTTTAACTTCCAGCTGAGTCTCCATCTGGAGCGCGGAACCCACCACGCTTACTAATTATGCCTGGGCTGCTAAGACCCACTCGAGAAGGTGTCTAGGGTGAGGCACCTTTCGCTATTCGAGAGGGCGCCTGCGGCCTACGTAAGTGGTGCAAACTTCTTGTCTTGAAGTTTGATTGGTCTTCCGCGTAAACCAAGCTACTCAGTCTCTTTTCTCCACCGAATTTTCCTACTGAGCTCTCCTCATACTATTATTCTTGACATCTCTGATTAGCATATAAATAGTCGCCTAGGCCATCTCTCCTTCGAATACCCTGGATCAGTTGGGGCTGGTCCCCGGCAGGTGGCGACCGAACAGGGACCTCAGGAGGCAATACTCAAAGAGCTGAGCAGACACGAACCACGCAATCAGCAGGCAATAAGCATGGAGCTCAGCAGTGACGAATCATGCTGCTCAACTGGCAATAATCAAGCACGTGACCAGGCAGGAATCACGCAGCTCAGCTGGCAATTGTCAAGCAGATGAGCCGACAGGAATCACGCAGCTCAGATGGCAATTGTCATGCAGATGAGCCGGCAGGAATCACGCAGCTCAGCAGGCCCTGATCACGTGACTCTGCAGGCACTGATCACGTGGCTGATCAAGTCCAGATCACGTGACTGAGCATGCACTGATCACGTGGCTATCATGCACTGATGACGTGACTGCGCATGCACTGATGACGTGGCTGATCAGGCACTGATCACATGGCTCATCATGCACTGATCACGTGTTTATCAGGCAATGATCAGTGACTGACAGGCGCTGATCATGGGACTGTGCACGCACTGATCACGTGGCTATCATGCACTGATCACGTGACTGCGCATGCACTGATGACGTGGCTGTTCGGGCACTGATCACGTGTTTATCAGGCAGTGATCAGTGACTGACAGGCGCTGATCAGGGGACTGTGCACGCACTGATCAGGTGGCTGATCAGGAACTGACCACCTGACTGCGCATGCAGTGATCACGTGGCTGGTCGTTCACTGATCACGTGTTTATCATACGGTGATCACGTGACTGAGAGGCGCTGATCACGTGACTGTGCCGTCAGTGATCACGTGGCTGAGCAGGCACTGATATCGTGACTGAGCATGCACTGATCATGTGCCGGGAGCCGGGGAGGCATTCCACTCTGGACAAAGGTCATGAGGAAGGAGGCTCGGCATACGCAAATGCGGGATCGAGCCTCAGGAGTCCACCCGGATATTCTCGAGCATCTCCCCCCAAAAAACCAGAGTCTGCCTACTGTATTGCTTTGTGCTCTCACCTCTGATTTCACTGGGGGCTGTCCCCCACCACCATCTCGCTCTCTCTGTCAAAGAGTTAACTTACAGCTCCAATTCATAAAGTTCCTTGTCATTCTTCCCTTTAACTTCCAGCTGAGTCTCCATCTGGAGCGCGGAACCCACCACGCTTACTAATTATGCCTGGGCTGCTAAGACCCACTCGAGAAGGTGTCTAGGGTGAGGCACCTTTCGCTATTCGAGAGGGCGCCTGCGGCCTACGTAAGTGGTGCAAACTTCTTGTCTTGAAGTTTGATTGGTCTTCCGCGTAAACCAAGCTACTCAGTCTCTTTTCTCCACCGAATTTTCCTACTGAGCTCTCCTCATACTATTATTCTTGACATCTCTGATTAGCATATAAATAGTCGCCTAGGCCATCTCTCCTTCGAATACCCTGGATCAGTTGGGGCTGGTCCCCGGCAGGTGGCGACCGAACAGGGACCTCAGGAGGCAATACTCAAAGAGCTGAGCAGACACGAACCACGCAATCAGCAGGCAATAAGCATGGAGCTCAGCAGTGACGAATCATGCTGCTCAACTGGCAATAATCAAGCACGTGACCAGGCAGGAATCACGCAGCTCAGCTGGCAATTGTCAAGCAGATGAGCCGACAGGAATCACGCAGCTCAGATGGCAATTGTCATGCAGATGAGCCGGCAGGAATCACGCAGCTCAGCAGGCCCTGATCACGTGACTCTGCAGGCACTGATCACGTGGCTGATCAAGTCCAGATCACGTGACTGAGCATGCACTGATCACGTGGCTATCATGCACTGATGACGTGACTGCGCATGCACTGATGACGTGGCTGATCAGGCACTGATCACATGGCTCATCATGCACTGATCACGTGTTTATCAGGCAATGATCAGTGACTGACAGGCGCTGATCATGGGACTGTGCACGCACTGATCACGTGGCTATCATGCACTGATCACGTGACTGCGCATGCACTGATGACGTGGCTGTTCGGGCACTGATCACGTGTTTATCAGGCAGTGATCAGTGACTGACAGGCGCTGATCAGGGGACTGTGCACGCACTGATCAGGTGGCTGATCAGGAACTGACCACCTGACCGCGCATGCAGTGATCACGTGGCTGGTCGTTCACTGATCACGTGTTTATCATACGGTGATCACGTGACTGAGAGGCGCTGATCACGTGACTGTGCCGTCAGTGATCACGTGGCTGAGCAGGCACTGATATCGTGACTGAGCATGCACTGATCATGTGCCGGGAGCCGGGGAGGCATTCCACTCTGGACAAAGGTCATGAGGAAGGAGGCTCGGCATACGCAAATGCGGGATCGAGCCTCAGGAGTCCACCCGGATATTCTCGAGCATCTCCCCCAAAAAACCAGAGTCTGCCTACTGTATTGCTTTGTGCTCTCACCTCTGATTTCACTGGGGGCTGTCCCCCACCACCATCTCGCTCTCTCTGTCAAAGAGTTAACTTACAGCTCCAATTCATAAAGTTCCTTGTCATTCTTCCCTTTAACTTCCAGCTGAGTCTCCATCTGGAGCGCGGAACCCACCACGCTTACTAATTATGCCTGGGCTGCTAAGACCCACTCGAGAAGGTGTCTAGGGTGAGGCACCTTTCGCTATTCGAGAGGGCGCCTGCGGCCTACGTAAGTGGTGCAAACTTCTTGTCTTGAAGTTTGATTGGTCTTCCGCGTAAACCAAGCTACTCAGTCTCTTTTCTCCACCGAATTTTCCTACTGAGCTCTCCTCATACTATTATTCTTGACATCTCTGATTAGCATATAAATAGTCGCCTAGGCCATCTCTCCTTCGAATACCCTGGATCAGTTGGGGCTGGTCCCCGGCAGGTGGCGACCGAACAGGGACCTCAGGAGGCAATACTCAAAGAGCTGAGCAGACACGAACCACGCAATCAGCAGGCAATAAGCATGGAGCTCAGCAGTGACGAATCATGCTGCTCAACTGGCAATAATCAAGCACGTGACCAGGCAGGAATCACGCAGCTCAGCTGGCAATTGTCAAGCAGATGAGCCGGCAGGAATCACGCAGCTCAGCAGGCCCTGATCACGTGACTCTGCAGGCACTGATCACGTGGCTGATCAAGTCCAGATCACGTGACTGAGCATGCACTGATCACGTGGCTATCATGCACTGATGACGTGACTGCGCATGCACTGATGACGTGGCTGATCAGGCACTGATCACATGGCTCATCATGCACTGATCACGTGTTTATCAGGCAATGATCAGTGACTGACAGGCGCTGATCATGGGACTGTGCACGCACTGATCACGTGGCTATCATGCACTGATCACGTGACTGCGCATGCACTGATGACGTGGCTGTTCGGGCACTGATCACGTGTTTATCAGGCAGTGATCAGTGACTGACAGGCGCTGATCAGGGGACTGTGCACGCACTGATCAGGTGGCTGATCAGGAACTGACCACCTGACTGCGCATGCAGTGATCACGTGGCTGGTCGTTCACTGATCACGTGTTTATCATACGGTGATCACGTGACTGAGAGGCGCTGATCACGTGACTGTGCCGTCAGTGATCACGTGGCTGAGCAGGCACTGATATCGTGACTGAGCATGCACTGATCATGTGCCGGGAGCCGGGGAGGCATTCCACTCTGGACAAAGGTCATGAGGAAGGAGGCTCGGCATACGCAAATGCGGGATCGAGCCTCAGGAGTCCACCCGGATATTCTCGAGCATCTCCCCCAAAAAAACCAGAGTCTGCCTACTGTATTGCTTTGTGCTCTCACCTCTGATTTCACTGGGGGCTGTCCCCCACCACCATCTCGCTCTCTCTGTCAAAGAGTTAACTTACAGCTCCAATTCATAAAGTTCCTTGTCATTCTTCCCTTTAACTTCCAGCTGAGTCTCCATCTGGAGCGCGGAACCCACCACGCTTACTAATTATGCCTGGGCTGCTAAGACCCACTCGAGAAGGTGTCTAGGGTGAGGCACCTTTCGCTATTCGAGAGGGCGCCTGCGGCCTACGTAAGTGGTGCAAACTTCTTGTCTTGAAGTTTGATTGGTCTTCCGCGTAAACCAAGCTACTCAGTCTCTTTTCTCCACCGAATTTTCCTACTGAGCTCTCCTCATACTATTATTCTTGACATCTCTGATTAGCATATAAATAGTCGCCTAGGCCATCTCTCCTTCGAATACCCTGGATCAGTTGGGGCTGGTCCCCGGCAGGTGGCGACCGAACAGGGACCTCAGGAGGCAATACTCAAAGAGCTGAGCAGACACGAACCACGCAATCAGCAGGCAATAAGCATGGAGCTCAGCAGTGACGAATCATGCTGCTCAACTGGCAATAATCAAGCACGTGACCAGGCAGGAATCACGCAGCTCAGCTGGCCCTGATCACGTGACTCTGCAGGCACTGATCACCTGGCTGATCAAGTACAGATCACGTGACTGAGCATGCACTGATCACGTGGCTATCATGCACTGATGACGTGACTGCGCATGCACTGATGACGTGGCTGATCAGGCACTGATCACATGGCTCATCATGCACTGATCACGTGTTTATCAGGCAATGATCAGTGACTGACAGGCGCTGATCATGGGACTGTGCACGCACTGATCACGTGGCTATCATGCACTGATCACGTGACTGCGCATGCACTGATGACGTGGCTGTTCGGGCACTGATCACGTGTTTATCAGGCAGTGATCAGTGACTGACAGGCGCTGATCAGGGGACTGTGCACGCACTGATCAGGTGGCTGATCAGGAACTGACCACCTGACCGCGCATGCAGTGATCACGTGGCTGGTCGTTCACTGATCACGTGTTTATCATACGGTGATCACGTGACTGAGAGGCGCTGATCACGTGACTGTGCCGTCAGTGATCACGTGGCTGAGCAGGCACTGATATCGTGACTGAGCATGCACTGATCATGTGCCGGGAGCCGGGGAGGCATTCCACTCTGGACAAAGGTCATGAGGAAGGAGGCTCGGCATACGCAAATGCGGGATCGAGCCTCAGGAGTCCACCCGGATATTCTCGAGCATCTCCCCCAAAAAAACCAGAGTCTGCCTACTGTATTGCTTTGTGCTCTCACCTCTGATTTCACTGGGGGCTGTCCCCCACCACCATCTCGCTCTCTCTGTCAAAGAGTTAACTTACAGCTCCAATTCATAAAGTTCCTTGTCATTCTTCCCTTTAACTTCCAGCTGAGTCTCCATCTGGAGCGCGGAACCCACCACGCTTACTAATTATGCCTGGGCTGCTAAGACCCACTCGAGAAGGTGTCTAGGGTGAGGCACCTTTCGCTATTCGAGAGGGCGCCTGCGGCCTACGTAAGTGGTGCAAACTTCTTGTCTTGAAGTTTGATTGGTCTTCCGCGTAAACCAAGCTACTCAGTCTCTTTTCTCCACCGAATTTTCCTACTGAGCTCTCCTCATACTATTATTCTTGACATCTCTGATTAGCATATAAATAGTCGCCTAGGCCATCTCTCCTTCGAATACCCTGGATCAGTTGGGGCTGGTCCCCGGCAGGTGGCGACCGAACAGGGACCTCAGGAGGCAATACTCAAAGAGCTGAGCAGACACGAACCACGCAATCAGCAGGCAATAAGCATGGAGCTCAGCAGTGACGAATCATGCTGCTCAACTGGCAATAATCAAGCACGTGACCAGGCAGGAATCACGCAGCTC
The DNA here is from genome assembly GCF_032452875.1 of Bos javanicus. Classification (NCBI taxonomy): domain Eukaryota; kingdom Metazoa; phylum Chordata; class Mammalia; order Artiodactyla; family Bovidae; genus Bos; species Bos javanicus. The sequence goes on along the minus strand of NW_026893745.1, from coordinate 73,032 downwards.
AGCTGGCAATTGTCAAGCAGATGAGCCGACAGGAATCACGCAGCTCAGATGGCAATTGTCATGCAGATGAGCCGGCAGGAATCACGCAGCTCAGCAGGCCCTGATCACGTGACTCTGCAGGCACTGATCACGTGGCTGATCAAGTCCAGATCACGTGACTGAGCATGCACTGATCACGTGGCTATCATGCACTGATGACGTGACTGCGCATGCACTGATGACGTGGCTGATCAGGCACTGATCACATGGCTCATCATGCACTGATCACGTGTTTATCAGGCAATGATCAGTGACTGACAGGCGCTGATCATGGGACTGTGCACGCACTGATCACGTGGCTATCATGCACTGATCACGTGACTGCGCATGCACTGATGACGTGGCTGTTCGGGCACTGATCACGTGTTTATCAGGCAGTGATCAGTGACTGACAGGCGCTGATCAGGGGACTGTGCACGCACTGATCAGGTGGCTGATCAGGAACTGACCACCTGACTGCGCATGCAGTGATCACGTGGCTGGTCGTTCACTGATCACGTGTTTATCATACGGTGATCACGTGACTGAGAGGCGCTGATCACGTGACTGTGCCGTCAGTGATCACGTGGCTGAGCAGGCACTGATATCGTGACTGAGCATGCACTGATCATGTGCCGGGAGCCGGGGAGGCATTCCACTCTGGACAAAGGTCATGAGGAAGGAGGCTCGGCATACGCAAATGCGGGATCGAGCCTCAGGAGTCCACCCGGATATTCTCGAGCATCTCCCCCAAAAAACCAGAGTCTGCCTACTGTATTGCTTTGTGCTCTCACCTCTGATTTCACTGGGGGCTGTCCCCCACCACCATCTCGCTCTCTCTGTCAAAGAGTTAACTTACAGCTCCAATTCATAAAGTTCCTTGTCATTCTTCCCTTTAACTTCCAGCTGAGTCTCCATCTGGAGCGCGGAACCCACCACGCTTACTAATTATGCCTGGGCTGCTAAGACCCACTCGAGAAGGTGTCTAGGGTGAGGCACCTTTCGCTATTCGAGAGGGCGCCTGCGGCCTACGTAAGTGGTGCAAACTTCTTGTCTTGAAGTTTGATTGGTCTTCCGCGTAAACCAAGCTACTCAGTCTCTTTTCTCCACCGAATTTTCCTACTGAGCTCTCCTCATACTATTATTCTTGACATCTCTGATTAGCATATAAATAGTCGCCTAGGCCATCTCTCCTTCGAATACCCTGGATCAGTTGGGGCTGGTCCCCGGCAGGTGGCGACCGAACAGGGACCTCAGGAGGCAATACTCAAAGAGCTGAGCAGACACGAACCACGCAATCAGCAGGCAATAAGCATGGAGCTCAGCAGTGACGAATCATGCTGCTCAACTGGCAATAATCAAGCACGTGACCAGGCAGGAATCACGCAGCTCAGCTGGCAATTGTCAAGCAGATGAGCCGACAGGAATCACGCAGCTCAGATGGCAATTGTCATGCAGATGAGCCGGCAGGAATCACGCAGCTCAGCAGGCCCTGATCACGTGACTCTGCAGGCACTGATCACGTGGCTGATCAAGTCCAGATCACGTGACTGAGCATGCACTGATCACGTGGCTATCATGCACTGATGACGTGACTGCGCATGCACTGATGACGTGGCTGATCAGGCACTGATCACATGGCTCATCATGCACTGATCACGTGTTTATCAGGCAATGATCAGTGACTGACAGGCGCTGATCATGGGACTGTGCACGCACTGATCACGTGGCTATCATGCACTGATCACGTGACTGCGCATGCACTGATGACGTGGCTGTTCGGGCACTGATCACGTGTTTATCAGGCAGTGATCAGTGACTGACAGGCGCTGATCAGGGGACTGTGCACGCACTGATCAGGTGGCTGATCAGGAACTGACCACCTGACTGCGCATGCAGTGATCACGTGGCTGGTCGTTCACTGATCACGTGTTTATCATACGGTGATCACGTGACTGAGAGGCGCTGATCACGTGACTGTGCCGTCAGTGATCACGTGGCTGAGCAGGCACTGATATCGTGACTGAGCATGCACTGATCATGTGCCGGGAGCCGGGGAGGCATTCCACTCTGGACAAAGGTCATGAGGAAGGAGGCTCGGCATACGCAAATGCGGGATCGAGCCTCAGGAGTCCACCCGGATATTCTCGAGCATCTCCCCCCAAAAAACCAGAGTCTGCCTACTGTATTGCTTTGTGCTCTCACCTCTGATTTCACTGGGGGCTGTCCCCCACCACCATCTCGCTCTCTCTGTCAAAGAGTTAACTTACAGCTCCAATTCATAAAGTTCCTTGTCATTCTTCCCTTTAACTTCCAGCTGAGTCTCCATCTGGAGCGCGGAACCCACCACGCTTACTAATTATGCCTGGGCTGCTAAGACCCACTCGAGAAGGTGTCTAGGGTGAGGCACCTTTCGCTATTCGAGAGGGCGCCTGCGGCCTACGTAAGTGGTGCAAACTTCTTGTCTTGAAGTTTGATTGGTCTTCCGCGTAAACCAAGCTACTCAGTCTCTTTTCTCCACCGAATTTTCCTACTGAGCTCTCCTCATACTATTATTCTTGACATCTCTGATTAGCATATAAATAGTCGCCTAGGCCATCTCTCCTTCGAATACCCTGGATCAGTTGGGGCTGGTCCCCGGCAGGTGGCGACCGAACAGGGACCTCAGGAGGCAATACTCAAAGAGCTGAGCAGACACGAACCACGCAATCAGCAGGCAATAAGCATGGAGCTCAGCAGTGACGAATCATGCTGCTCAACTGGCAATAATCAAGCACGTGACCAGGCAGGAATCACGCAGCTCAGCTGGCAATTGTCAAGCAGATGAGCCGACAGGAATCACGCAGCTCAGATGGCAATTGTCATGCAGATGAGCCGGCAGGAATCACGCAGCTCAGCAGGCCCTGATCACGTGACTCTGCAGGCACTGATCACGTGGCTGATCAAGTCCAGATCACGTGACTGAGCATGCACTGATCACGTGGCTATCATGCACTGATGACGTGACTGCGCATGCACTGATGACGTGGCTGATCGGGCACTGATCACATGGCTCATCATTCACTGATCACGTGTTTATCAGGCAGTGATCAGTGACTGACAGGCGCTGATCAGGGGACTGTGCACGCACTGATCAGGTGGCTGATCAGGAACTGACCACCTGACTGCGCATGCAGTGATCACGTGGCTGGTCGTTCACTGATCACGTGTTTATCATACGGTGATCACGTGACTGAGAGGCGCTGATCACGTGACTGTGCCGTCAGTGATCACGTGGCTGAGCAGGCACTGATATCGTGACTGAGCATGCACTGATCATGTGCCGGGAGCCGGGGAGGCATTCCACTCTGGACAAAGGTCATGAGGAAGGAGGCTCGGCATACGCAAATGCGGGATCGAGCCTCAGGAGTCCACCCGGATATTCTCGAGCATCTCCCCCAAAAAACCAGAGTCTGCCTACTGTATTGCTTTGTGCTCTCACCTCTGATTTCACTGGGGGCTGTCCCCCACCACCATCTCGCTCTCTCTGTCAAAGAGTTAACTTACAGCTCCAATTCATAAAGTTCCTTGTCATTCTTCCCTTTAACTTCCAGCTGAGTCTCCATCTGGAGCGCGGAACCCACCACGCTTACTAATTATGCCTGGGCTGCTAAGACCCACTCGAGAAGGTGTCTAGGGTGAGGCACCTTTCGCTATTCGAGAGGGCGCCTGCGGCCTACGTAAGTGGTGCAAACTTCTTGTCTTGAAGTTTGATTGGTCTTCCGCGTAAACCAAGCTACTCAGTCTCTTTTCTCCACCGAATTTTCCTACTGAGCTCTCCTCATACTATTATTCTTGACATCTCTGATTAGCATATAAATAGTCGCCTAGGCCATCTCTCCTTCGAATACCCTGGATCAGTTGGGGCTGGTCCCCGGCAGGTGGCGACCGAACAGGGACCTCAGGAGGCAATACTCAAAGAGCTGAGCAGACACGAACCACGCAATCAGCAGGCAATAAGCATGGAGCTCAGCAGTGACGAATCATGCTGCTCAACTGGCAATAATCAAGCACGTGACCAGGCAGGAATCACGCAGCTCAGCTGGCAATTGTCAAGCAGATGAGCCGACAGGAATCACGCAGCTCAGATGGCAATTGTCATGCAGATGAGCCGGCAGGAATCACGCAGCTCAGCAGGCCCTGATCACGTGACTCTGCAGGCACTGATCACGTGGCTGATCAAGTCCAGATCACGTGACTGAGCATGCACTGATCACGTGGCTATCATGCACTGATGACGTGACTGCGCATGCACTGATGACGTGGCTGATCGGGCACTGATCACATGGCTCATCATGCACTGATCACGTGTTTATCAGGCAATGATCAGTGACTGACAGGCGCTGATCATGGGACTGTGCACGCACTGATCACGTGGCTATCATGCACTGATCACGTGACTGCGCATGCACTGATGACGTGGCTGTTCGGGCACTGATCACGTGTTTATCAGGCAGTGATCAGTGACTGACAGGCGCTGATCAGGGGACTGTGCACGCACTGATCAGGTGGCTGATCAGGAACTGACCACCTGACCGCGCATGCAGTGATCACGTGGCTGGTCGTTCACTGATCACGTGTTTATCATACGGTGATCACGTGACTGAGAGGCGCTGATCACGTGACTGTGCCGTCAGTGATCACGTGGCTGAGCAGGCACTGATATCGTGACTGAGCATGCACTGATCATGTGCCGGGAGCCGGGGAGGCATTCCACTCTGGACAAAGGTCATGAGGAAGGAGGCTCGGCATACGCAAATGCGGGATCGAGCCTCAGGAGTCCACCCGGATATTCTCGAGCATCTCCCCCCAAAAAACCAGAGTCTGCCTACTGTATTGCTTTGTGCTCTCACCTCTGATTTCACTGGGGGCTGTCCCCCACCACCATCTCGCTCTCTCTGTCAAAGAGTTAACTTACAGCTCCAATTCATAAAGTTCCTTGTCATTCTTCCCTTTAACTTCCAGCTGAGTCTCCATCTGGAGCGCGGAACCCACCACGCTTACTAATTATGCCTGGGCTGCTAAGACCCACTCGAGAAGGTGTCTAGGGTGAGGCACCTTTCGCTATTCGAGAGGGCGCCTGCGGCCTACGTAAGTGGTGCAAACTTCTTGTCTTGAAGTTTGATTGGTCTTCCGCGTAAACCAAGCTACTCAGTCTCTTTTCTCCACCGAATTTTCCTACTGAGCTCTCCTCATACTATTATTCTTGACATCTCTGATTAGCATATAAATAGTCGCCTAGGCCATCTCTCCTTCGAATACCCTGGATCAGTTGGGGCTGGTCCCCGGCAGGTGGCGACCGAACAGGGACCTCAGGAGGCAATACTCAAAGAGCTGAGCAGACACGAACCACGCAATCAGCAGGCAATAAGCATGGAGCTCAGCAGTGACGAATCATGCTGCTCAACTGGCAATAATCAAGCACGTGACCAGGCAGGAATCACGCAGCTCAGCTGGCAATTGTCAAGCAGATGAGCCGACAGGAATCACGCAGCTCAGATGGCAATTGTCATGCAGATGAGCCGGCAGGAATCACGCAGCTCAGCAGGCCCTGATCACGTGACTCTGCAGGCACTGATCACGTGGCTGATCAAGTCCAGATCACGTGACTGAGCATGCACTGATCACGTGGCTATCATGCACTGATGACGTGACTGCGCATGCACTGATGACGTGGCTGATCGGGCACTGATCACATGGCTCATCATGCACTGATCACGTGTTTATCAGGCAATGATCAGTGACTGACAGGCGCTGATCATGGGACTGTGCACGCACTGATCACGTGGCTATCATGCACTGATCACGTGACTGCGCATGCACTGATGACGTGGCTGTTCGGGCACTGATCACGTGTTTATCAGGCAGTGATCAGTGACTGACAGGCGCTGATCAGGGGACTGTGCACGCACTGATCAGGTGGCTGATCAGGAACTGACCACCTGACTGCGCATGCAGTGATCACGTGGCTGGTCGTTCACTGATCACGTGTTTATCATACGGTGATCACGTGACTGAGAGGCGCTGATCACGTGACTGTGCCGTCAGTGATCACGTGGCTGAGCAGGCACTGATATCGTGACTGAGCATGCACTGATCATGTGCCGGGAGCCGGGGAGGCATTCCACTCTGGACAAAGGTCATGAGGAAGGAGGCTCGGCATACGCAAATGCGGGATCGAGCCTCAGGAGTCCACCCGGATATTCTCGAGCATCTCCCCCAAAAAACCGGAGTCTGCCTACTGTATTGCTTTGTGCTCTCACCTCTGATTTCACTGGGGGCTGTCCCCCACCACCATCTCGCTCTCTCTGTCAAAGAGTTAACTTACAGCTCCAATTCATAAAGTTCCTTGTCATTCTTCCCTTTAACTTCCAGCTGAGTCTCCATCTGGAGCGCGGAACCCACCACGCTTACTAATTATGCCTGGGCTGCTAAGACCCACTCGAGAAGGTGTCTAGGGTGAGGCACCTTTCGCTATTCGAGAGGGCGCCTGCGGCCTACGTAAGTGGTGCAAACTTCTTGTCTTGAAGTTTGATTGGTCTTCCGCGTAAACCAAGCTACTCAGTCTCTTTTCTCCACCGAATTTTCCTACTGAGCTCTCCTCATACTATTATTCTTGACATCTCTGATTAGCATATAAATAGTCGCCTAGGCCATCTCTCCTTCGAATACCCTGGATCAGTTGGGGCTGGTCCCCGGCAGGTGGCGACCGAACAGGGACCTCAGGAGGCAATACTCAAAGAGCTGAGCAGACACGAACCACGCAATCAGCAGGCAATAAGCATGGAGCTCAGCAGTGACGAATCATGCTGCTCAACTGGCAATAATCAAGCACGTGACCAGGCAGGAATCACGCAGCTCAGCTGGCAATTGTCAAGCAGATGAGCCGACAGGAATCACGCAGCTCAGATGGCAATTGTCATGCAGATGAGCCGGCAGGAATCACGCAGCTCAGCAGGCCCTGATCACGTGACTCTGCAGGCACTGATCACGTGGCTGATCAAGTCCAGATCACGTGACTGAGCATGCACTGATCACGTGGCTATCATGCACTGATGACGTGACTGCGCATGCACTGATGACGTGGCTGATCAGGCACTGATCACATGGCTCATCATGCACTGATCACGTGTTTATCAGGCAGTGATCAGTGACTGACAGGCGCTGATCAGGGGACTGTGCACGCACTGATCAGGTGGCTGATCAGGAACTGACCACCTGACTGCGCATGCAGTGATCACGTGGCTGGTCGTTCACTGATCACGTGTTTATCATACGGTGATCACGTGACTGAGAGGCGCTGATCACGTGACTGTGCCGTCAGTGATCACGTGGCTGAGCAGGCACTGATATCGTGACTGAGCATGCACTGATCATGTGCCGGGAGCCGGGGAGGCATTCCACTCTGGACAAAGGTCATGAGGAAGGAGGCTCGGCATACGCAAATGCGGGATCGAGCCTCAGGAGTCCACCCGGATATTCTCGAGCATCTCCCCCCAAAAAACCAGAGTCTGCCTACTGTATTGCTTTGTGCTCTCACCTCTGATTTCACTGGGGGCTGTCCCCCACCACCATCTCGCTCTCTCTGTCAAAGAGTTAACTTACAGCTCCAATTCATAAAGTTCCTTGTCATTCTTCCCTTTAACTTCCAGCTGAGTCTCCATCTGGAGCGCGGAACCCACCACGCTTACTAATTATGCCTGGGCTGCTAAGACCCACTCGAGAAGGTGTCTAGGGTGAGGCACCTTTCGCTATTCGAGAGGGCGCCTGCGGCCTACGTAAGTGGTGCAAACTTCTTGTCTTGAAGTTTGATTGGTCTTCCGCGTAAACCAAGCTACTCAGTCTCTTTTCTCCACCGAATTTTCCTACTGAGCTCTCCTCATACTATTATTCTTGACATCTCTGATTAGCATATAAATAGTCGCCTAGGCCATCTCTCCTTCGAATACCCTGGATCAGTTGGGGATGGTCCCCGGCAGGTGGCGACCGAACAGGGACCTCAGGAGGCAATACTCAAAGAGCTGAGCAGACACGAACCACGCAATCAGCAGGCAATAAGCATGGAGCTCAGCAGTGACGAATCATGCTGCTCAACTGGCAATAATCAAGCACGTGACCAGGCAGGAATCACGCAGCTCAGCTGGCAATTGTCAAGCAGATGAGCCGACAGGAATCACGCAGCTCAGATGGCAATTGTCATGCAGATGAGCCGGCAGGAATCACGCAGCTCAGCAGGCCCTGATCACGTGACTCTGCAGGCACTGATCACGTGGCTGATCAAGTCCAGATCACGTGACTGAGCATGCACTGATCACGTGGCTATCATGCACTGATGACGTGACTGCGCATGCACTGATGACGTGGCTGATCAGGCACTGATCACATGGCTCATCATGCACTGATCACGTGTTTATCAGGCAATGATCAGTGACTGACAGGCGCTGATCATGGGACTGTGCACGCACTGATCAGGTGGCTATCATGCACTGATCACGTGACTGCGCATGCACTGATGACGTGGCTGTTCGGGCACTGATCACGTGTTTATCAGGCAGTGATCAGGGGACTGTGCACGCACTGATCAGGTGGCTGATCAGGAACTGACCACCTGACTGCGCATGCAGTGATCACGTGGCTGGTCGTTCACTGATCACGTGTTTATCATACGGTGATCACGTGACTGAGAGGCGCTGATCACGTGACTGTGCCGTCAGTGATCACGTGGCTGAGCAGGCACTGATATCGTGACTGAGCATGCACTGATCATGTGCCGGGAGCCGGGGAGGCATTCCACTCTGGACAAAGGTCATGAGGAAGGAGGCTCGGCATACGCAAATGCGGGATCGAGCCTCAGGAGTCCACCCGGATATTCTCGAGCATCTCCCCCCCAAAAAATCCAGAGTCTGCCTACTGTATTGCTTTGTGCTCTCACCTCTGATTTCACTGGGGGCTGTCCCCCACCACCATCTCGCTCTCTCTGTCAAAGAGTTAACTTACAGCTCCAATTCATAAAGTTCCTTGTCATTCTTCCCTTTAACTTCCAGCTGAGTCTCCATCTGGAGCGCGGAACCCACCACGCTTACTAATTATGCCTGGGCTGCTAAGACCCACTCGAGAAGGTGTCTAGGGTGAGGCACCTTTCGCTATTCGAGAGGGCGCCTGCGGCCTACGTAAGTGGTGCAAACTTCTTGTCTTGAAGTTTGATTGGTCTTCCGCGTAAACCAAGCTACTCAGTCTCTTTTCTCCACCGAATTTTCCTACTGAGCTCTCCTCATACTATTATTCTTGACATCTCTGATTAGCATATAAATAGTCGCCTAGGCCATCTCTCCTTCGAATACCCTGGATCAGTTGGGGCTGGTCCCCGGCAGGTGGCGACCGAACAGGGACCTCAGGAGGCAATACTCAAAGAGCTGAGCAGACACGAACCACGCAATCAGCAGGCAATAAGCATGGAGCTCAGCAGTGACGAATCATGCTGCTCAACTGGCAATAATCAAGCACGTGACCAGGCAGGAATCACGCAGCTCAGCTGGCAATTGTCAAGCAGATGAGCCGACAGGAATCACGCAGCTCAGCTGGCAATTGTCATGCAGATGAGCCGGCAGGAATCACGCAGCTCAGCAGGCCCTGATCACGTGACTCTGCAGGCACTGATCACGTGGCTGATCAAGTCCAGATCACGTGACTGAGCATGCACTGATCACGTGGCTATCATGCACTGATGACGTGACTGCGCATGCACTGATGACGTGGCTGATCGGGCACTGATCACATGGCTCATCATGCACTGATCACGTGTTTATCAGGCAATGATCAGTGACTGACAGGCGCTGATCATGGGACTGTGCACGCACTGATCACGTGGCTATCATGCACTGATCACGTGACTGCGCATGCACTGATGACGTGGCTGTTCGGGCACTGATCACGTGTTTATCAGGCAGTGATCAGTGACTGACAGGCGCTGATCAGGGGACTGTGCACGCACTGATCAGGTGGCTGATCAGGAACTGACCACCTGACTGCGCATGCAGTGATCACGTGGCTGGTCGTTCACTGATCACGTGTTTATCATACGGTGATCACGTGACTGAGAGGCGCTGATCACGTGACTGTGCCGTCAGTGATCACGTGGCTGAGCAGGCACTGATATCGTGACTGAGCATGCACTGATCATGTGCCGGGAGCCGGGGAGGCATTCCACTCTGGACAAAGGTCATGAGGAAGGAGGCTCGGCATACGCAAATGCGGGATCGAGCCTCAGGAGTCCACCCGGATATTCTCGAGCATCTCCCCCCAAAAAACCGGAGTCTGCCTACTGTATTGCTTTGTGCTCTCACCTCTGATTTCACTGGGGGCTGTCCCCCACCACCATCTCGCTCTCTCTGTCAAAGAGTTAACTTACAGCTCCAATTCATAAAGTTCCTTGTCATTCTTCCCTTTAACTTCCAGCTGAGTCTCCATCTGGAGCGCGGAACCCACCACGCTTACTAATTATGCCTGGGCTGCTAAGACCCACTCGAGAAGGTGTCTAGGGTGAGGCACCTTTCGCTATTCGAGAGGGCGCCTGCGGCCTACGTAAGTGGTGCAAACTTCTTGTCTTGAAGTTTGATTGGTCTTCCGCGTAAACCAAGCTACTCAGTCTCTTTTCTCCACCGAATTTTCCTACTGAGCTCTCCTCATACTATTATTCTTGACATCTCTGATTAGCATATAAATAGTCGCCTAGGCCATCTCTCCTTCGAATACCCTGGATCAGTTGGGGCTGGTCCCCGGCAGGTGGCGACCGAACAGGGACCTCAGGAGGCAATACTCAAAGAGCTGAGCAGACACGAACCACGCAATCAGCAGGCAATAAGCATGGAGCTCAGCAGTGACGAATCATGCTGCTCAACTGGCAATAATCAAGCACGTGACCAGGCAGGAATCACGCAGCTCAGCTGGCAATTGTCAAGCAGATGAGCCGACAGGAATCACGCAGCTCAGATGGCAATTGTCATGCAGATGAGCCGGCAGGAATCACGCAGCTCAGCAGGCCCTGATCACGTGACTCTGCAGGCACTGATCACGTGGCTGATCAAGTCCAGATCACGTGACTGAGCATGCACTGATCACGTGGCTATCATGCACTGATGACGTGACTGCGCATGCACTGATGACGTGGCTGATCAGGCACTGATCACATGGCTCATCATGCACTGATCACGTGTTTATCAGGCAATGATCAGTGACTGACAGGCGCTGATCATGGGACTGTGCACGCACTGATCACGTGGCTATCATGCACTGATCACGTGACTGCGCATGCACTGATGACGTGGCTGTTCGGGCACTGATCACGTGATCAGGCAGTGATCAGGGGACTGTGCACGCACTGATCAGGTGGCTGATCAGGAACTGACCACCTGACCGCGCATGCAGTGATCACGTGGCTGGTCGTTCACTGATCACGTGTTTATCATACGGTGATCACGTGACTGAGAGGCGCTGATCACGTGACTGTGCCGTCAGTGATCACGTGGCTGAGCAGGCACTGATATCGTGACTGAGCATGCACTGATCATGTGCCGGGAGCCGGGGAGGCATTCCACTCTGGACAAAGGTCATGAGGAAGGAGGCTCGGCATACGCAAATGCGGGATCGAGCCTCAGGAGTCCACCCGGATATTCTCGAGCATCTCCCCCCAAAAAACCGGAGTCTGCCTACTGTATTGCTTTGTGCTCTCACCTCTGATTTCACTGGGGGCTGTCCCCCACCACCATCTCGCTCTCTCTGTCAAAGAGTTAACTTACAGCTCCAATTCATAAAGTTCCTTGTCATTCTTCCCTTTAACTTCCAGCTGAGTCTCCATCTGGAGCGCGGAACCCACCACGCTTACTAATTATGCCTGGGCTGCTAAGACCCACTCGAGAAGGTGTCTAGGGTGAGGCACCTTTCGCTATTCGAGAGGGCGCCTGCGGCCTACGTAAGTGGTGCAAACTTCTTGTCTTGAAGTTTGATTGGTCTTCCGCGTAAACCAAGCTACTCAGTCTCTTTTCTCCACCGAATTTTCCTACTGAGCTCTCCTCATACTATTATTCTTGACATCTCTGATTAGCATATAAATAGTCGCCTAGGCCATCTCTCCTTCGAATACCCTGGATCAGTTGGGGCTGGTCCCCGGCAGGTGGCGACCGAACAGGGACCTCAGGAGGCAATACTCAAAGAGCTGAGCAGACACGAACCACGCAATCAGCAGGCAATAAGCATGGAGCTCAGCAGTGACGAATCATGCTGCTCAACTGGCAATAATCAAGCACGTGACCAGGCAGGAATCACGCAGCTCAGCTGGCAATTGTCAAGCAGATGAGCCGACAGGAATCACGCAGCTCAGATGGCAATTGTCATGCAGATGAGCCGGCAGGAATCACGCAGCTCAGCAGGCCCTGATCACGTGACTCTGCAGGCACTGATCACGTGGCTGATCAAGTCCAGATCACGTGACTGAGCATGCACTGATCACGTGGCTATCATGCACTGATGACGTGACTGCGCATGCACTGATGACGTGGCTGATCGGGCACTGATCACATGGCTCATCATGCACTGATCACGTGTTTATCAGGCAATGATCAGTGACTGACAGGCGCTGATCATGGGACTGTGCACGCACTGATCACGTGGCTATCATGCACTGATCACGTGACTGCGCATGCACTGATGACGTGGCTGTTCGGGCACTGATCACGTGTTTATCAGGCAGTGATCAGTGACTGACAGGCGCTGATCAGGGGACTGTGCACGCACTGATCAGGTGGCTGATCAGGAACTGACCACCTGACCGCGCATGCAGTGATCACGTGGCTGGTCGTTCACTGATCACGTGTTTATCATACGGTGATCACGTGACTGAGAGGCGCTGATCACGTGACTGTGCCGTCAGTGATCACGTGGCTGAGCAGGCACTGATATCGTGACTGAGCATGCACTGATCATGTGCCGGGAGCCGGGGAGGCATTCCACTCTGGACAAAGGTCATGAGGAAGGAGGCTCGGCATACGCAAATGCGGGATCGAGCCTCAGGAGTCCACCCGGATATTCTCGAGCATCTCCCCCCAAAAAACCGGAGTCTGCCTACTGTATTGCTTTGTGCTCTCACCTCTGATTTCACTGGGGGCTGTCCCCCACCACCATCTCGCTCTCTCTGTCAAAGAGTTAACTTACAGCTCCAATTCATAAAGTTCCTTGTCATTCTTCCCTTTAACTTCCAGCTGAGTCTCCATCTGGAGCGCGGAACCCACCACGCTTACTAATTATGCCTGGGCTGCTAAGACCCACTCGAGAAGGTGTCTAGGGTGAGGCACCTTTCGCTATTCGAGAGGGCGCCTGCGGCCTACGTAAGTGGTGCAAACTTCTTGTCTTGAAGTTTGATTGGTCTTCCGCGTAAACCAAGCTACTCAGTCTCTTTTCTCCACCGAATTTTCCTACTGAGCTCTCCTCATACTATTATTCTTGACATCTCTGATTAGCATATAAATAGTCGCCTAGGCCATCTCTCCTTCGAATACCCTGGATCAGTTGGGGCTGGTCCCCGGCAGGTGGCGACCGAACAGGGACCTCAGGAGGCAATACTCAAAGAGCTGAGCAGACACGAACCACGCAATCAGCAGGCAATAAGCATGGAGCTCAGCAGTGACGAATCATGCTGCTCAACTGGCAATAATCAAGCACGTGACCAGGCAGGAATCACGCAGCTCAGCTGGCAATTGTCAAGCAGATGAGCCGACAGGAATCACGCAGCTCAGATGGCAATTGTCATGCAGATGAGCCGGCAGGAATCACGCAGCTCAGCAGGCCCTGATCACGTGACTCTGCAGGCACTGATCACGTGGCTGATCAAGTCCAGATCACGTGACTGAGCATGCACTGATCACGTGGCTATCATGCACTGATGACGTGACTGCGCATGCACTGATGACGTGGCTGATCAGGCACTGATCACATGGCTCATCATGCACTGATCACGTGTTTATCAGGCAGTGATCAGTGACTGACAGGCGCTGATCAGGGACTGTGCACGCACTGATCAGGTGGCTGATCAGGAACTGACCACCTGACTGCGCATGCAGTGATCACGTGGCTGGTCGTTCACTGATCACGTGTTTATCATACGGTGATCACGTGACTGAGAGGCGCTGATCACGTGACTGTGCCGTCAGTGATCACGTGGCTGAGCAGGCACTGATATCGTGACTGAGCATGCACTGATCATGTGCCGGGAGCCGGGGAGGCATTCCACTCTGGACAAAGGTCATGAGGAAGGAGGCTCGGCATACGCAAATGCGGGATCGAGCCTCAGGAGTCCACCCGGATATTCTCGAGCATCTCCCCCCAAAAAACCGGAGTCTGCCTACTGTATTGCTTTGTGCTCTCACCTCTGATTTCACTGGGGGCTGTCCCCCACCACCATCTCGCTCTCTCTGTCAAAGAGTTAACTTACAGCTCCAATTCATAAAGTTCCTTGTCATTCTTCCCTTTAACTTCCAGCTGAGTCTCCATCTGGAGCGCGGAACCCACCACGCTTACTAATTATGCCTGGGCTGCTAAGACCCACTCGAGAAGGTGTCTAGGGTGAGGCACCTTTCGCTATTCGAGAGGGCGCCTGCGGCCTACGTAAGTGGTGCAAACTTCTTGTCTTGAAGTTTGATTGGTCTTCCGCGTAAACCAAGCTACTCAGTCTCTTTTCTCCACCGAATTTTCCTACTGAGCTCTCCTCATACTATTATTCTTGACATCTCTGATTAGCATATAAATAGTCGCCTAGGCCATCTCTCCTTCGAATACCCTGGATCAGTTGGGGCTGGTCCCCGGCAGGTGGCGACCGAACAGGGACCTCAGGAGGCAATACTCAAAGAGCTGAGCAGACACGAACCACGCAATCAGCAGGCAATAAGCATGGAGCTCAGCAGTGACGAATCATGCTGCTCAACTGGCAATAATCAAGCACGTGACCAGGCAGGAATCACGCAGCTCAGCTGGCAATTGTCAAGCAGATGAGCCGACAGGAATCACGCAGCTCAGATGGCAATTGTCATGCAGATGAGCCGGCAGGAATCACGCAGCTCAGCAGGCCCTGATCACGTGACTCTGCAGGCACTGATCACGTGGCTGATCAAGTCCAGATCACGTGACTGAGCATGCACTGATCACGTGGCTATCATGCACTGATGACGTGACTGCGCATGCACTGATGACGTGGCTGATCAGGCACTGATCACATGGCTCATCATGCACTGATCACGTGTTTATCAGGCAATGATCAGTGACTGACAGGCGCTGATCATGGGACTGTGCACGCACTGATCACGTGGCTATCATGCACTGATCACGTGACTGCGCATGCACTGATGACGTGGCTGTTCGGGCACTGATCACGTGTTTATCAGGCAGTGATCAGTGACTGACAGGCGCTGATCAGGGGACTGTGCACGCACTGATCAGGTGGCTGATCAGGAACTGACCACCTGACTGCGCATGCAGTGATCACGTGGCTGGTCGTTCACTGATCACGTGTTTATCATACGGTGATCACGTGACTGAGAGGCGCTGATCACGTGACTGTGCCGTCAGTGATCACGTGGCTGAGCAGGCACTGATATCGTGACTGAGCATGCACTGATCATGTGCCGGGAGCCGGGGAGGCATTCCACTCTGGACAAAGGTCATGAGGAAGGAGGCTCGGCATACGCAAATGCGGGATCGAGCCTCAGGAGTCCACCCGGATATTCTCGAGCATCTCCCCCCAAAAAACCGGAGTCTGCCTACTGTATTGCTTTGTGCTCTCACCTCTGATTTCACTGGGGGCTGTCCCCCACCACCATCTCGCTCTCTCTGTCAAAGAGTTAACTTACAGCTCCAATTCATAAAGTTCCTTGTCATTCTTCCCTTTAACTTCCAGCTGAGTCTCCATCTGGAGCGCGGAACCCACCACGCTTACTAATTATGCCTGGGCTGCTAAGACCCACTCGAGAAGGTGTCTAGGGTGAGGCACCTTTCGCTATTCGAGAGGGCGCCTGCGGCCTACGTAAGTGGTGCAAACTTCTTGTCTTGAAGTTTGATTGGTCTTCCGCGTAAACCAAGCTACTCAGTCTCTTTTCTCCACCGAATTTTCCTACTGAGCTCTCCTCATACTATTATTCTTGACATCTCTGATTAGCATATAAATAGTCGCCTAGGCCATCTCTCCTTCGAATACCCTGGATCAGTTGGGGCTGGTCCCCGGCAGGTGGCGACCGAACAGGGACCTCAGGAGGCAATACTCAAAGAGCTGAGCAGACACGAACCACGCAATCAGCAGGCAATAAGCATGGAGCTCAGCAGTGACGAATCATGCTGCTCAACTGGCAATAATCAAGCACGTGACCAGGCAGGAATCACGCAGCTCAGCTGGCAATTGTCAAGCAGATGAGCCGACAGGAATCACGCAGCTCAGATGGCAATTGTCATGCAGATGAGCCGGCAGGAATCACGCAGCTCAGCAGGCCCTGATCACGTGACTCTGCAGGCACTGATCACGTGGCTGATCAAGTCCAGATCACGTGACTGAGCATGCACTGATCACGTGGCTATCATGCACTGATGACGTGACTGCGCATGCACTGATGACGTGGCTGATCAGGCACTGATCACATGGCTCATCATGCACTGATCACGTGTTTATCAGGCAATGATCAGTGACTGACAGGCGCTGATCATGGGACTGTGCACGCACTGATCACGTGGCTATCATGCACTGATCACGTGACTGCGCATGCACTGATGACGTGGCTGTTCGGGCACTGATCACGTGTTTATCAGGCAGTGATCAGTGACTGACAGGCGCTGATCAGGGGACTGTGCACGCACTGATCAGGTGGCTGATCAGGAACTGACCACCTGACCGCGCATGCAGTGATCACGTGGCTGGTCGTTCACTGATCACGTGTTTATCATACGGTGATCACGTGACTGAGAGGCGCTGATCACGTGACTGTGCCGTCAGTGATCACGTGGCTGAGCAGGCACTGATATCGTGACTGAGCATGCACTGATCATGTGCCGGGAGCCGGGGAGGCATTCCACTCTGGACAAAGGTCATGAGGAAGGAGGCTCGGCATACGCAAATGCGGGATCGAGCCTCAGGAGTCCACCCGGATATTCTCGAGCATCTCCCCCCAAAAAACCAGAGTCTGCCTACTGTATTGCTTTGTGCTCTCACCTCTGATTTCACTGGGGGCTGTCCCCCACCACCATCTCGCTCTCTCTGTCAAAGAGTTAACTTACAGCTCCAATTCATAAAGTTCCTTGTCATTCTTCCCTTTAACTTCCAGCTGAGTCTCCATCTGGAGCGCGGAACCCACCACGCTTACTAATTATGCCTGGGCTGCTAAGACCCACTCGAGAAGGTGTCTAGGGTGAGGCACCTTTCGCTATTCGAGAGGGCGCCTGCGGCCTACGTAAGTGGTGCAAACTTCTTGTCTTGAAGTTTGATTGGTCTTCCGCGTAAACCAAGCTACTCAGTCTCTTTTCTCCACCGAATTTTCCTACTGAGCTCTCCTCATACTATTATTCTTGACATCTCTGATTAGCATATAAATAGTCGCCTAGGCCATCTCTCCTTCGAATACCCTGGATCAGTTGGGGCTGGTCCCCGGCAGGTGGCGACCGAACAGGGACCTCAGGAGGCAATACTCAAAGAGCTGAGCAGACACGAACCACGCAATCAGCAGGCAATAAGCATGGAGCTCAGCAGTGACGAATCATGCTGCTCAACTGGCAATAAT
Source organism: Bos javanicus (assembly GCF_032452875.1). Classification (NCBI taxonomy): domain Eukaryota; kingdom Metazoa; phylum Chordata; class Mammalia; order Artiodactyla; family Bovidae; genus Bos; species Bos javanicus. Next base: position 55,171 of record NW_026893745.1, on the reverse strand, counting down.
CAAGCACGTGACCAGGCAGGAATCACGCAGCTCAGCTGGCAATTGTCAAGCAGATGAGCCGACAGGAATCACGCAGCTCAGCTGGCAATTGTCATGCAGATGAGCCGGCAGGAATCACGCAGCTCAGCAGGCCCTGATCACGTGACTCTGCAGGCACTGATCACGTGGCTGATCAAGTCCAGATCACGTGACTGAGCATGCACTGATCACGTGGCTATCATGCACTGATGACGTGACTGCGCATGCACTGATGACGTGGCTGATCAGGCACTGATCACATGGCTCATCATGCACTGATCACGTGTTTATCAGGCAATGATCAGTGACTGACAGGCGCTGATCATGGGACTGTGCACGCACTGATCACGTGGCTATCATGCACTGATCACGTGACTGCGCATGCACTGATGACGTGGCTGTTCGGGCACTGATCACGTGTTTATCAGGCAGTGATCAGTGACTGACAGGCGCTGATCAGGGGACTGTGCACGCACTGATCAGGTGGCTGATCAGGAACTGACCACCTGACCGCGCATGCAGTGATCACGTGGCTGGTCGTTCACTGATCACGTGTTTATCATACGGTGATCACGTGACTGAGAGGCGCTGATCACGTGACTGTGCCGTCAGTGATCACGTGGCTGAGCAGGCACTGATATCGTGACTGAGCATGCACTGATCATGTGCCGGGAGCCGGGGAGGCATTCCACTCTGGACAAAGGTCATGAGGAAGGAGGCTCGGCATACGCAAATGCGGGATCGAGCCTCAGGAGTCCACCCGGATATTCTCGAGCATCTCCCCCAAAAAAACCAGAGTCTGCCTACTGTATTGCTTTGTGCTCTCACCTCTGATTTCACTGGGGGCTGTCCCCCACCACCATCTCGCTCTCTCTGTCAAAGAGTTAACTTACAGCTCCAATTCATAAAGTTCCTTGTCATTCTTCCCTTTAACTTCCAGCTGAGTCTCCATCTGGAGCGCGGAACCCACCACGCTTACTAATTATGCCTGGGCTGCTAAGACCCACTCGAGAAGGTGTCTAGGGTGAGGCACCTTTCGCTATTCGAGAGGGCGCCTGCGGCCTACGTAAGTGGTGCAAACTTCTTGTCTTGAAGTTTGATTGGTCTTCCGCGTAAACCAAGCTACTCAGTCTCTTTTCTCCACCGAATTTTCCTACTGAGCTCTCCTCATACTATTATTCTTGACATCTCTGATTAGCATATAAATAGTCGCCTAGGCCATCTCTCCTTCGAATACCCTGGATCAGTTGGGGCTGGTCCCCGGCAGGTGGCGACCGAACAGGGACCTCAGGAGGCAATACTCAAAGAGCTGAGCAGACACGAACCACGCAATCAGCAGGCAATAAGCATGGAGCTCAGCAGTGACGAATCATGCTGCTCAACTGGCAATAATCAAGCACGTGACCAGGCAGGAATCACGCAGCTCAGCTGGCAATTGTCAAGCAGATGAGCCGACAGGAATCACGCAGCTCAGATGGCAATTGTCATGCAGATGAGCCGGCAGGAATCACGCAGCTCAGCAGGCCCTGATCACGTGACTCTGCAGGCACTGATCACGTGGCTGATCAAGTCCAGATCACGTGACTGAGCATGCACTGATCACGTGGCTATCATGCACTGATGACGTGACTGCGCATGCACTGATGACGTGGCTGATCAGGCACTGATCACATGGCTCATCATGCACTGATCACGTGTTTATCAGGCAATGATCAGTGACTGACAGGCGCTGATCATGGGACTGTGCACGCACTGATCACGTGGCTATCATGCACTGATCACGTGACTGCGCATGCACTGATGACGTGGCTGTTCGGGCACTGATCACGTGTTTATCAGGCAGTGATCAGTGACTGACAGGCGCTGATCAGGGGACTGTGCACGCACTGATCAGGTGGCTGATCAGGAACTGACCACCTGACCGCGCATGCAGTGATCACGTGGCTGGTCGTTCACTGATCACGTGTTTATCATACGGTGATCACGTGACTGAGAGGCGCTGATCACGTGACTGTGCCGTCAGTGATCACGTGGCTGAGCAGGCACTGATATCGTGACTGAGCATGCACTGATCATGTGCCGGGAGCCGGGGAGGCATTCCACTCTGGACAAAGGTCATGAGGAAGGAGGCTCGGCATACGCAAATGCGGGATCGAGCCTCAGGAGTCCACCCGGATATTCTCGAGCATCTCCCCCAAAAAACCAGAGTCTGCCTACTGTATTGCTTTGTGCTCTCACCTCTGATTTCACTGGGGGCTGTCCCCCACCACCATCTCGCTCTCTCTGTCAAAGAGTTAACTTACAGCTCCAATTCATAAAGTTCCTTGTCATTCTTCCCTTTAACTTCCAGCTGAGTCTCCATCTGGAGCGCGGAACCCACCACGCTTACTAATTATGCCTGGGCTGCTAAGACCCACTCGAGAAGGTGTCTAGGGTGAGGCACCTTTCGCTATTCGAGAGGGCGCCTGCGGCCTACGTAAGTGGTGCAAACTTCTTGTCTTGAAGTTTGATTGGTCTTCCGCGTAAACCAAGCTACTCAGTCTCTTTTCTCCACCGAATTTTCCTACTGAGCTCTCCTCATACTATTATTCTTGACATCTCTGATTAGCATATAAATAGTCGCCTAGGCCATCTCTCCTTCGAATACCCTGGATCAGTTGGGGCTGGTCCCCGGCAGGTGGCGACCGAACAGGGACCTCAGGAGGCAATACTCAAAGAGCTGAGCAGACACGAACCACGCAATCAGCAGGCAATAAGCATGGAGCTCAGCAGTGACGAATCATGCTGCTCAACTGGCAATAATCAAGCACGTGACCAGGCAGGAATCACGCAGCTCAGCTGGCAATTGTCAAGCAGATGAGCCGACAGGAATCACGCAGCTCAGATGGCAATTGTCATGCAGATGAGCCGGCAGGAATCACGCAGCTCAGCAGGCCCTGATCACGTGACTCTGCAGGCACTGATCACGTGGCTGATCAAGTCCAGATCACGTGACTGAGCATGCACTGATCACGTGGCTATCATGCACTGATGACGTGACTGCGCATGCACTGATGACGTGGCTGATCAGGCACTGATCACATGGCTCATCATGCACTGATCACGTGTTTATCAGGCAATGATCAGTGACTGACAGGCGCTGATCATGGGACTGTGCACGCACTGATCACGTGGCTATCATGCACTGATCACGTGACTGCGCATGCACTGATGACGTGGCTGTTCGGGCACTGATCACGTGTTTATCAGGCAGTGATCAGTGACTGACAGGCGCTGATCAGGGGACTGTGCACGCACTGATCAGGTGGCTGATCAGGAACTGACCACCTGACCGCGCATGCAGTGATCACGTGGCTGGTCGTTCACTGATCACGTGTTTATCATACGGTGATCACGTGACTGAGAGGCGCTGATCACGTGACTGTGCCGTCAGTGATCACGTGGCTGAGCAGGCACTGATATCGTGACTGAGCATGCACTGATCATGTGCCGGGAGCCGGGGAGGCATTCCACTCTGGACAAAGGTCATGAGGAAGGAGGCTCGGCATACGCAAATGCGGGATCGAGCCTCAGGAGTCCACCCGGATATTCTCGAGCATCTCCCCCCAAAAAACCAGAGTCTGCCTACTGTATTGCTTTGTGCTCTCACCTCTGATTTCACTGGGGGCTGTCCCCCACCACCATCTCGCTCTCTCTGTCAAAGAGTTAACTTACAGCTCCAATTCATAAAGTTCCTTGTCATTCTTCCCTTTAACTTCCAGCTGAGTCTCCATCTGGAGCGCGGAACCCACCACGCTTACTAATTATGCCTGGGCTGCTAAGACCCACTCGAGAAGGTGTCTAGGGTGAGGCACCTTTCGCTATTCGAGAGGGCGCCTGCGGCCTACGTAAGTGGTGCAAACTTCTTGTCTTGAAGTTTGATTGGTCTTCCGCGTAAACCAAGCTACTCAGTCTCTTTTCTCCACCGAATTTTCCTACTGAGCTCTCCTCATACTATTATTCTTGACATCTCTGATTAGCATATAAATAGTCGCCTAGGCCATCTCTCCTTCGAATACCCTGGATCAGTTGGGGCTGGTCCCCGGCAGGTGGCGACCGAACAGGGACCTCAGGAGGCAATACTCAAAGAGCTGAGCAGACACGAACCACGCAATCAGCAGGCAATAAGCATGGAGCTCAGCAGTGACGAATCATGCTGCTCAACTGGCAATAATCAAGCACGTGACCAGGCAGGAATCACGCAGCTCAGCTGGCAATTGTCAAGCAGATGAGCCGACAGGAATCACGCAGCTCAGATGGCAATTGTCATGCAGATGAGCCGGCAGGAATCACGCAGCTCAGCAGGCCCTGATCACGTGACTCTGCAGGCACTGATCACGTGGCTGATCAAGTCCAGATCACGTGACTGAGCATGCACTGATCACGTGGCTATCATGCACTGATGACGTGACTGCGCATGCACTGATGACGTGGCTGATCGGGCACTGATCACATGGCTCATCATGCACTGATCACGTGTTTATCAGGCAATGATCAGTGACTGACAGGCGCTGATCATGGGACTGTGCACGCACTGATCACGTGGCTATCATGCACTGATCACGTGACTGCGCATGCACTGATGACGTGGCTGTTCGGGCACTGATCACGTGTTTATCAGGCAGTGATCAGTGACTGACAGGCGCTGATCAGGGGACTGTGCACGCACTGATCAGGTGGCTGATCAGGAACTGACCACCTGACCGCGCATGCAGTGATCACGTGGCTGGTCGTTCACTGATCACGTGTTTATCATACGGTGATCACGTGACTGAGAGGCGCTGATCACGTGACTGTGCCGTCAGTGATCACGTGGCTGAGCAGGCACTGATATCGTGACTGAGCATGCACTGATCATGTGCCGGGAGCCGGGGAGGCATTCCACTCTGGACAAAGGTCATGAGGAAGGAGGCTCGGCATACGCAAATGCGGGATCGAGCCTCAGGAGTCCACCCGGATATTCTCGAGCATCTCCCCCCAAAAAAACCAGAGTCTGCCTACTGTATTGCTTTGTGCTCTCACCTCTGATTTCACTGGGGGCTGTCCCCCACCACCATCTCGCTCTCTCTGTCAAAGAGTTAACTTACAGCTCCAATTCATAAAGTTCCTTGTCATTCTTCCCTTTAACTTCCAGCTGAGTCTCCATCTGGAGCGCGGAACCCACCACGCTTACTAATTATGCCTGGGCTGCTAAGACCCACTCGAGAAGGTGTCTAGGGTGAGGCACCTTTCGCTATTCGAGAGGGCGCCTGCGGCCTACGTAAGTGGTGCAAACTTCTTGTCTTGAAGTTTGATTGGTCTTCCGCGTAAACCAAGCTACTCAGTCTCTTTTCTCCACCGAATTTTCCTACTGAGCTCTCCTCATACTATTATTCTTGACATCTCTGATTAGCATATAAATAGTCGCCTAGGCCATCTCTCCTTCGAATACCCTGGATCAGTTGGGGCTGGTCCCCGGCAGGTGGCGACCGAACAGGGACCTCAGGAGGCGATACTCAAAGAGCTGAGCAGACACGAACCACGCAATCAGCAGGCAATAAGCATGGAGCTCAGCAGTGACGAATCATGCTGCTCAACTGGCAATAATCAAGCACGTGACCAGGCAGGAATCACGCAGCTCAGCTGGCAATTGTCAAGCAGATGAGCCGACAGGAATCACGCAGCTCAGATGGCAATTGTCATGCAGATGAGCCGGCAGGAATCACGCAGCTCAGCAGGCCCTGATCACGTGACTGTGCACGCACTGATCACGTGGCTATCATGCACTGATCACGTGACTGCGCATGCACTGATGACGTGGCTGTTCGGGCACTGATCACGTGTTTATCAGGCAGTGATCAGTGACTGACAGGCGCTGATCAGGGGACTGTGCACGCACTGATCAGGTGGCTGATCAGGAACTGACCACCTGACTGCGCATGCAGTGATCACGTGGCTGGTCGTTCAATGATCACGTGTTTATCATACGGTGATCACGTGACTGAGAGGCGCTGATCACGTGACTGTGCCGTCAGTGATCACGTGGCTGAGCAGGCACTGATATCGTGACTGAGCATGCACTGATCATGTGCCGGGAGCCGGGGAGGCATTCCACTCTGGACAAAGGTCATGAGGAAGGAGGCTCGGCATACGCAAATGCGGGATCGAGCCTCAGGAGTCCACCCGGATATTCTCGAGCATCTCCCCCCAAAAAACCGGAGTCTGCCTACTGTATTGCTTTGTGCTCTCACCTCTGATTTCACTGGGGGCTGTCCCCCACCACCATCTCGCTCTCTCTGTCAAAGAGTTAACTTACAGCTCCAATTCATAAAGTTCCTTGTCATTCTTCCCTTTAACTTCCAGCTGAGTCTCCATCTGGAGCGCGGAACCCACCACGCTTACTAATTATGCCTGGGCTGCTAAGACCCACTCGAGAAGGTGTCTAGGGTGAGGCACCTTTCGCTATTCGAGAGGGCGCCTGCGGCCTACGTAAGTGGTGCAAACTTCTTGTCTTGAAGTTTGATTGGTCTTCCGCGTAAACCAAGCTACTCAGTCTCTTTTCTCCACCGAATTTTCCTACTGAGCTCTCCTCATACTATTATTCTTGACATCTCTGATTAGCATATAAATAGTCGCCTAGGCCATCTCTCCTTCGAATACCCTGGATCAGTTGGGGCTGGTCCCCGGCAGGTGGCGACCGAACAGGGACCTCAGGAGGCAATACTCAAAGAGCTGAGCAGACACGAACCACGCAATCAGCAGGCAATAAGCATGGAGCTCAGCAGTGACGAATCATGCTGCTCAACTGGCAATAATCAAGCACGTGACCAGGCAGGAATCACGCAGCTCAGCTGGCAATTGTCAAGCAGATGAGCCGACAGGAATCACGCAGCTCAGATGGCAATTGTCATGCAGATGAGCCGGCAGGAATCACGCAGCTCAGCAGGCCCTGATCACGTGACTCTGCAGGCACTGATCACGTGGCTGATCAAGTCCAGATCACGTGACTGAGCATGCACTGATCACGTGGCTATCATGCACTGATGACGTGACTGCGCATGCACTGATGACGTGGCTGATCGGGCACTGATCACATGGCTCATCATGCACTGATCACGTGTTTATCAGGCAATGATCAGTGACTGACAGGCGCTGATCATGGGACTGTGCACGCACTGATCACGTGGCTATCATGCACTGATCACGTGACTGCGCATGCACTGATGACGTGGCTGTTCGGGCACTGATCACGTGTTTATCAGGCAGTGATCAGTGACTGACAGGCGCTGATCAGGGGACTGTGCACGCACTGATCAGGTGGCTGATCAGGAACTGACCACCTGACCGCGCATGCAGTGATCACGTGGCTGGTCGTTCACTGATCACGTGTTTATCATACGGTGATCACGTGACTGAGAGGCGCTGATCACGTGACTGTGCCGTCAGTGATCACGTGGCTGAGCAGGCACTGATATCGTGACTGAGCATGCACTGATCATGTGCCGGGAGCCGGGGAGGCATTCCACTCTGGACAAAGGTCATGAGGAAGGAGGCTCGGCATACGCAAATGCGGGATCGAGCCTCAGGAGTCCACCCGGATATTCTCGAGCATCTCCCCCCAAAAAAACCGGAGTCTGCCTACTGTATTGCTTTGTGCTCTCACCTCTGATTTCACTGGGGGCTGTCCCCCACCACCATCTCGCTCTCTCTGTCAAAGAGTTAACTTACAGCTCCAATTCATAAAGTTCCTTGTCATTCTTCCCTTTAACTTCCAGCTGAGTCTCCATCTGGAGCGCGGAACCCACCACGCTTACTAATTATGCCTGGGCTGCTAAGACCCACTCGAGAAGGTGTCTAGGGTGAGGCACCTTTCGCTATTCGAGAGGGCGCCTGCGGCCTACGTAAGTGGTGCAAACTTCTTGTCTTGAAGTTTGATTGGTCTTCCGCGTAAACCAAGCTACTCAGTCTCTTTTCTCCACCGAATTTTCCTACTGAGCTCTCCTCATACTATTATTCTTGACATCTCTGATTAGCATATAAATAGTCGCCTAGGCCATCTCTCCTTCGAATACCCTGGATCAGTTGGGGCTGGTCCCCGGCAGGTGGCGACCGAACAGGGACCTCAGGAGGCAATACTCAAAGAGCTGAGCAGACACGAACCACGCAATCAGCAGGCAATAAGCATGGAGCTCAGCAGTGACGAATCATGCTGCTCAACTGGCAATAATCAAGCACGTGACCAGGCAGGAATCACGCAGCTCAGCTGGCAATTGTCAAGCAGATGAGCCGACAGGAATCACGCAGCTCAGATGGCAATTGTCATGCAGATGAGCCGGCAGGAATCACGCAGCTCAGCAGGCCCTGATCACGTGACTCTGCAGGCACTGATCACGTGGCTGATCAAGTCCAGATCACGTGACTGAGCATGCACTGATCACGTGGCTATCATGCACTGATGACGTGACTGCGCATGCACTGATGACGTGGCTGATCGGGCACTGATCACATGGCTCATCATGCACTGATCACGTGTTTATCAGGCAATGATCAGTGACTGACAGGCGCTGATCATGGGACTGTGCACGCACTGATCACGTGGCTATCATGCACTGATCACGTGACTGCGCATGCACTGATGACGTGGCTGTTCGGGCACTGATCACGTGTTTATCAGGCAGTGATCAGTGACTGACAGGCGCTGATCAGGGGACTGTGCACGCACTGATCAGGTGGCTGATCAGGAACTGACCACCTGACCGCGCATGCAGTGATCACGTGGCTGGTCGTTCACTGATCACGTGTTTATCATACGGTGATCACGTGACTGAGAGGCGCTGATCACGTGACTGTGCCGTCAGTGATCACGTGGCTGAGCAGGCACTGATATCGTGACTGAGCATGCACTGATCATGTGCCGGGAGCCGGGGAGGCATTCCACTCTGGACAAAGGTCATGAGGAAGGAGGCTCGGCATACGCAAATGCGGGATCGAGCCTCAGGAGTCCACCCGGATATTCTCGAGCATCTCCCCCCAAAAAACCGGAGTCTGCCTACTGTATTGCTTTGTGCTCTCACCTCTGATTTCACTGGGGGCTGTCCCCCACCACCATCTCGCTCCCTCTGTCAAAGAGTTAACTTACAGCTCCAATTCATAAAGTTCCTTGTCATTCTTCCTTTAACTTCCAGCTGAGTCTCCATCTGGAGCGCGGAACCCACCACGCTTACTAATTATGCCTGGGCTGCTAAGACCCACTCGAGAAGGTGTCTAGGGTGAGGCACCTTTCGCTATTCGAGAGGGCGCCTGCGGCCTACGTAAGTGGTGCAAACTTCTTGTCTGAAGTTTGATTGGTCTTCCGCGTAAACCAAGCTACTCAGTCTCTTTTCTCCACCGAACTTTCCTACTGAGCTCTCCTCATAGTAATATTCTTGACATCTCTGATTAGCATATAAATAGTCGCCTAGGCCATCTCTCCTTCGAATACCCTGGATCAGTTGGGGCTGGTCCCCGGCAGGTGGCGACCGAACAGGGACCTCAGGAGGCGATACTCAAAGAGCTGAGCAGACACGAACCACGCAATCAGCAGGCAATAAGCATGGAGCTCAGCAGTGACGAATCATGCTGCTCAACTGGCAATAATCAAGCACGTGACCAGGCAGGAATCACGCAGCTCAGCTGGCAATTGTCAAGCAGATGAGCCGACAGGAATCACGCAGCTCAGATGGCAATTGTCATGCAGATGAGCCGGCAGGAATCACGCAGCTCAGCAGGCCCTGATCACGTGACTCTGCAGGCACTGATCACGTGGCTGATCAAGTGCAGATCACGTGACTGAGCATGCACTGATCACGTGGCTATCATGCACTGATGACGTGACTGCGCATGCACTGATGACGTGGCTGATCGGGCACTGATCACATGGCTCATCATGCACTGATCACGTGTTTATCAGGCAATGATCAGTGACTGACAGGCGCTGATCATGGGACTGTGCACGCACTGATCACGTGGCTATCATGCACTGATCACGTGACTGCGCATGCACTGATGACGTGGCTGTTCGGGCACTGATCACGTGTTTATCAGGCAGTGATCAGTGACTGACAGGCGCTGATCAGGGGAGTGTGCACGCACTGATCAGGTGGCTGATCAGGAACTGACCACCTGACCGCGCATGCAGTGATCACGTGGCTGGTCGTTCACTGATCACGTGTTTATCCTACGGTGATCACGTGACTGAGAGGCGCTGATCACGTGACTGTGCCGTCAGTGATCACGTGGCTGAGCAGGCACTGATATCGTGACTGAGCATGCACTGATCATGTGCCGGGAGCCGGGGAGGCATTCCACTCTGGACAAAGGTCATGAGGAAGGAGGCTCGGCATACGCAAATGCGGGATCGAGCCTCAGGAGTCCACCCGGATGTTCTCGAGCATCTCCCCCCCAAAAAACCAGAGTCTGCCTATGGTATTGCTTTGTGCTCTCACCTCTGATTTCACTGGGGGCTGTCCCCCACCACCATCTCGCTCTGTCTGTCAAAGAGTTAACTTACAGCTCCAATTCATAAAGTTCCTTGTCATTCTTCCCTTTAACTTCCAGCTGAGTCTCCATCTGGAGCGCGGAACCCACCACGCTTACTAATTATGCCTGGGCTGCTAAGACCCACTCGAGAAGGTGTCTAGGGTGAGGCACCTTTCGCTATTCGAGAGGGCGCCTGCGGCCTACGTAAGTGGTGCAGACTTCTTGTCTTGAAGTTTGATTGGTCTTCCGCGTAAACCAAGCTACTCAGTCTCTTTTCTCCACCGAATTTTCCTACTGAGCTCTCCTCATAGTAATATTCTTGACATCTCTGATTAGCATATAAATAGTCGCCTAGGCCATCTCTCCTTCGAATACCCTGGATCAGTTGGGGCTGGTCCCCGGCAGGTGGCGACCGAACAGGGACCTCAGGAGGCGATACTCAAAGAGCTGAGCAGACACGAACCACGCAATCAGCAGGCAATAAGCATGGAGCTCAGCAGTGACGAATCATGCTGCTCAACTGGCAATAATCAAGCACGTGACCAGGCAGGAATCACGCAGCTCAGCTGGCAATTGTCAAGCAGATGAGCCGACAGGAATCACGCAGCTCAGATGGCAATTGTCATGCAGATGAGCCGGCAGGAATCACGCAGCTCAGCAGGCCCTGATCACGTGACTCTGCAGGCACTGATCACGTGGCTGATCAAGTGCAGATCACGTGACTGAGCATGCACTGATCACGTGGCTATCATGCACTGATGACGTGACTGCGCATGCACTGATGACGTGGCTGATCGGGCACTGATCACATGGCTCATCATGCACTGATCACGTGTTTATCAGGCAATGATCAGTGACTGACAGGCGCTGATCATGGGACTGTGCACGCACTGATCACGTGGCTATCATGCACTGATCACGTGACTGCGCATGCACTGATGACGTGGCTGTTCGGGCACTGATCACGTGTTTATCAGGCAGTGATCAGTGACTGACAGGCGCTGATCAGGGGACTGTGCACGCACTGATCAGGTGGCTGATCAGGAACTGACCACCTGACCGCGCATGCAGTGATCACGTGGCTGGTCGTTCACTGATCACGTGTTTATCCTACGGTGATCACGTGACTGAGAGGCGCTGATCACGTGACTGTGCCGTCAGTGATCACGTGGCTGAGCAGGCACTGATATCGTGACTGAGCATGCACTGATCATGTGCCGGGAGCCGGGGAGGCATTCCACTCTGGACAAAGGTCATGAGGAAGGAGGCTCGGCATACGCAAATGCGGGATCGAGCCTCAGGAGTCCACCCGGATGTTCTCGAGCATCTCCCCCCCAAAAAAATCCGGAGTCTGCCTACTGTATTGCTTTGTGCTCTCACCTCTGATTTCACTGGGGGCTGTCCCCCACCACCATCTCGCTCTCTCTGTCAAAGAGTTAACTTACAGCTCCAATTCATAAAGTTCCTTGTCATTCTTCCCTTTAACTTCCAGCTGAGTCTCCATCTGGAGCGCGGAACCCACCACGCTTACTAATTATGCCTGGGCTGCTAAGACCCACTCGAGAAGGTGTCTAGGGTGAGGCACCTTTCGCTATTCGAGAGGGCGCCTGCGGCCTACGTAAGTGGTGCAAACTTCTTGTCTTGAAGTTTGATTGGTCTTCCGCGTAAACCAAGCTACTCAGTCTCTTTTCTCCACCGAATTTTCCTACTGAGCTCTCCTCATACTAATATTCTTGACATCTCTGATTAGCATATAAATAGTCGCCTAGGCCATCTCTCCTTCGAATACCCTGGATCAGTTGGGGCTGGTCCCCGGCAGGTGGCGACCGAACAGGGACCTCAGGAGGCGATACTCAAAGAGCTGAGCAGACACGAACCACGCAATCAGCAGGCAATAAGCATGGAGCTCAGCAGTGACGAATCATGCTGCTCAACTGGCAATAATCAAGCACGTGACCAGGCAGAAATCACGCAGCTCAGCTGGCAATTGTCAAGCAGATGAGCCGACAGGAATCACGCAGCTCAGATGGCAATTGTCATGCAGATGAGCCGGCAGGAATCACGCAGCTCAGCAGGCCCTGATCACGTGACTCTGCAGGCACTGATCACGTGGCTGATCAAGTGCAGATCACGTGACTGAGCATGCACTGATCACGTGGCTATCATGCACTGATGACGTGACTGCGCATGCACTGATGACGTGGCTGATCGGGCACTGATCACATGGCTCATCATGCACTGATCACGTGTTTATCAGGCAATGATCAGTGACTGACAGGCGCTGATCATGGGACTGTGCACGCACTGATCACGTGGCTATCATGCACTGATCACGTGACTGCGCATGCACTGATGACGTGGCTGTTCGGGCACTGATCACGTGTTTATCAGGCAGTGATCAGTGACTGACAGGCGCTGATCAGGGGAGTGTGCACGCACTGATCAGGTGGCTGATCAGGAACTGACCACCTGACCGCGCATGCAGTGATCACGTGGCTGGTCGTTCACTGATCACGTGTTTATCCTACGGTGATCACGTGACTGAGAGGCGCTGATCACGTGACTGTGCCGTCAGTGATCACGTGGCTGAGCAGGCACTGATATCGTGACTGAGCATGCACTGATCATGTGCCGGGAGCCGGGGAGGCATTCCACTCTGGACAAAGGTCATGAGGAAGGAGGCTCGGCATACGCAAATGCGGGATCGAGCCTCAGGAGTCCACCCGGATATTCTCGAGCATCTCCCCCCAAAAAAACCGGAGTCTGCCTACTGTATTGCTTTGTGCTCTCACCTCTGATTTCACTGGGGGCTGTCCCCCACCACCATCTCGCTCTCTCTGTCAAAGAGTTAACTTACAGCTCCAATTCATAAAGTTCCTTGTCATTCTTCCCTTTAACTTCCAGCTGAGTCTCCATCTGGAGCGCGGAACCCACCACGCTTACTAATTAGGCCTGGGCTGCTAAGACCCACTCGAGAAGGTGTCTAGGGTGAGGCACCTTTCGCTATTCGAGAGGGCGCCTGCGGCCTACGTAAGTGGTGCAAACTTCTTGTCTTGAAGTTTGATTGGTCTTCCGCGTAAACCAAGCTACTCAGTCTCTTTTCTCCACCAAATTTTCCTACTGAGCTCTCCTCATAGTAATATTCTTGACATCTCTGATTAGCATATAAATAGTCGCCTAGGCCATCTGTCCTTCGAATACCCTGGATCAGTTGGGGCTGGTCCCCGGCAGGTGGCGACCGAACAGGGACCTCAGGAGGCAATACTCAAACAGCTGAGCAGACACGAACCACGCAATCAGCAGGCAATAAGCATGGAGCTCAGCAGTGACGAATCATGCTGCTCAACTGGCAATAATCAAGCACGTGACCAGGCAGGAATCACGCAGCTCAGCTGGCAATTGTCAAGCAGATGAGCCGACAGGAATCACGCAGCTCAGATGGCAATTGTCATGCAGATGAGCCGGCAGGAATCACGCAGCTCAGCAGGCCCTGATCACGTGACTCTGCAGGCACTGATCACGTGGCTGATCAAGTGCAGATCACGTGACTGAGCATGCACTGATCACGTGGCTATCATGCACTGATGACGTGACTGCGCATGCACTGATGACGTGGCTGATCGGGCACTGATCACATGGCTCATCATGCACTGATCACGTGTTTATCAGGCACTGATCAGTGACTGACAGGCGCTGATCATGGGACTGTGCACGCACTGATCACGTGGCTATCATGCACTGATCACGTGACTGCGCATGCACTGATGACGTGGCTGTTCGGGCACTGATCACGTGTTTATCAGGCAGTGATCAGTGACTGACAGGCGCTGATCAGGGGAGTGTGCACGCACTGATCAGGTGGCTGATCAGGAACTGACCACCTGACCGCGCATGCAGTGATCACGTGGCTGGTCGTTCACTGATCACGTGTTTATCCTACGGTGATCACGTGACTGAGAGGCGCTGATCACGTGACTGTGCCGTCAGTGATCACGTGGCTGAGCAGGCACTGATATCGTGACTGAGCATGCACTGATCATGTGCCGGGAGCCGGGGAGGCATTCCACTCTGGACAAAGGTCATGAGGAAGGAGGCTCGGCATATGCAAATGCGGGATCGAGCCTCAGGAGTCCACCCGGATATTCTCGAGCATCTCCCCCCCAAAAAATCCGGAGTCTGCCTACTGTATTGCTTTGTGCTCTCACCTCTGATTTCACTGGGGGCTGTCCCCCACCACCATCTCGCTCCCTCTGTCAAAGAGTTAACTTACAGCTCCAATTCATAAAGTTCCTTGTCATTCTTCCCTTTAACTTCCAGCTGAGTCTCCATCTGGAGCGCGGAACCCACCACGCTTACTAATTATGCCTGGGCTGCTAAGACCCACTCGAGAAGGTGTCTAGGGTGAGGCACCTTTCGCTATTCGAGAGGGCGCCTGCGGCCTACGTAAGTGGTGCAAACTTCTTGTCTTGAAGTTTGATTGGTCTTCCGCGTAAACCAAGCTACTCAGTCTCTTTTCTCCACCGAACTTTCCTACTGAGCTCTCCTCATAGTAATATTCTTGACATCTCTGATTAGCATATAAATAGTCGCCTAGGCCATCTCTCCTTCGAATACCCTGGATCAGTTGGGGCTGGTCCCCGGCAGGTGGCGACCGAACAGGGACCTCAGGAGGCGATACTCAAAGAGCTGAGCAGACACGAACCACGCAATCAGCAGGCAATAAGCATGGAGCTCATCAGTGACGAATCATGCTGCTCAACTGGCAATAATCAAGCACGTGACCAGGCAGGAATCACGCAGCTCAGCTGGCAATTGTCAAGCAGATGAGCCGACAGGAATCACGCAGCTCAGATGGCAATTGTCATGCAGATGAGCCGGCAGGAATCACGCAGCTCAGCAGGCCCTGATCACGTGACTCTGCAGGCACTGATCACGTGGCTGATCAAGTGCAGATCACGTGACTGAGCATGCACTGATCACGTGGCTATCATGCACTGATGACGTGACTGCGCATGCACTGATGACGTGGCTGATCAGGCACTGATCACATGGCTCATCATGCACTGATCACGTGTTTATCAGGCAGTGATCAGTGACTGACAGGCGCTGATCAGGGGAGTGTGCACGCACTGATCAGGTGGCTGATCAGGAACTGACCACCTGACTGCGCATGCAGTGATCACATGGCTGGTCGTTCACTGATCACGTGTTTATCCTACGGTGATCACGTGACTGAGAGGCGCTGATCACGTGACTGTGCCGTCAGTGATCACGTGGCTGAGCAGGCACTGATATCGTGACTGAGCATGCACTGATCATGTGCAGGGAGCCGGGGAGGCATTCCTCTCTGGACAAAGGTCATGAGGAAGGAGGCTCGGCATACGCAAATGCGGGATCGAGCCTCAGGAGTCCACCCGGATATTCTCGAGCATCTCCCCCCCAAAAAATCCAGAGTCTGCCTACTGTATTGCTTTGTGCTCTCACCTCTGATTTCACTGGGGGCTGTCCCCCACCACCATCTCGCTCTCTCTGTCAAAGAGTTAACTTACAGCTCCAATTCATAAAGTTCCTTGTCATTCTTCCCTTTAACTTCCAGCTGAGTCTCCATCTGGAGCGCGGAACCCACCACGCTTACTAATTATGCCTGGGCTGCTAAGACCCACTCGAGAAGGTGTCTAGGGTGAGGCACCTTTCGCTATTCGAGAGGGCGCCTGCGGCCCACGTAAGTGGTGCAAACTTCTTGTCTTGAACTTTGATTGGTCTTCCGCGTAAACCAAGCTACTCAGTCTCTTTTCTCCACCGAATTTTCCTACTGAGCTCTCCTCATAGTAATATTCTTGACATCTCTGATTAGCATATAAATAGTCGCCTAGGCCATCTCTCCTTCGAATACCCTGGATCAGTTGGGGCTGGTCCCCGGCAGGTGGCGACCGAACAGGGACCTCAGGAGGCGATACTCAAAGAGCTGAGCAGACACGAACCACGCAATCAGCAGGCAATAAGCATGGAGCTCAGCAGTGACGAATCATGCTGCTCAACTGGCAATAATCAAGCACGTGACCAGGCAGGAATCACGCAGCTCAGCTGGCAATTGTCAAGCAGATGAGCCGACAGGAATCACGCAGCTCAGATGGCAATTGTCATGCAGATGAGCCGGCAGGAATCACGCAGCTCAGCAGGCCCTGATCACGTGACTCTGCAGGCACTGATCACGTGGCTGATCAAGTGCAGATCACGTGACTGAGCATGCACTGATCACGTGGCTATCATGCACTGATGACGTGACTGCGCATGCACTGATGACGTGGCTGATCGGGCACTGATCACATGGCTCATCATGCACTGATCACGTGTTTATCAGGCAATGATCAGTGACTGACAGGCGCTGATCATGGGACTGTGCACGCACTGATCACGTGGCTATCATGCACTGATCACGTGACTGCGCATGCACTGATGACGTGGCTGTTCGGGCACTGATCACGTGTTTATCAGGCAGTGATCAGTGACTGACAGGCGCTGATCAGGGGAGTGTGCACGCACTGATCAGGTGGCTGATCAGGAACTGACCACCTGACCGCGCATGCAGTGATCACGTGGCTGGTCGTTCACTGATCACGTGTTTATCCTACGGTGATCACGTGACTGAGAGGCGCTGATCACGTGACTGTGCCGTCAGTGATCACGTGGCTGAGCAGGCACTGATATCGTGACTGAGCATGCACTGATCATGTGCCGGGAGCCGGGGAGGCATTCCACTCTGGACAAAGGTCATGAGGAAGGAGGCTCGGCATACGCAAATGCGGGATCGAGCCTCAGGAGTCCACCCGGATATTCTCGAGCATCTCCCCCCCAAAAAAACCGGAGTCTGCCTACTGTATTGCTTTGTGCTCTCACCTCTGATTTCACTGGGGGCTGTCCCCCACCACCATCTCGCTCCCTCTGTCAAAGAGTTAACTTACAGCTCCAATTCATAAAGTTCCTTGTCATTCTTCCCTTTAACTTCCAGCTGAGTCTCCATCTGGAGCGCGGAACCCACCACGCTTACTCATTATGCCTGGGCTGCTAAGACCCACTCGAGAAGGTGTCTAGGGTGAGGCACCTTTCGCTATTCGAGAGGGCGCCTGCGGCCTACGTAAGTGGTGCAAACTTCTTGTCTTGAAGTTTGATTGGTCTTCCGCGTAAACCAAGCTACTCAGTCTCTTTTCTCCACCGAATTTTCCTACTGAGCTCTCCTCATAGTAATATTCTTGACATCTCTGATTAGCATATAAATAGTCGCCTAGGCCATCTCTCCTTCGAATACCCTGGATCAGTTGGGGCTGGTCCCCGGCAGGTGGCGACCGAACAGGGACCTCAGGAGGCGATACTCAAAGAGCTGAGCAGACACGAACCACGCAATCAGCAGGCAATAAGCATGGAGCTCAGCAGTGACGAATCATGCTGCTCAACTGGCAATAATCAAGCACGTGACCAGGCAGGAATCACGCAGCTCAGCTGGCAATTGTCAAGCAGATGAGCCGACAGGAATCACGCAGCTCAGATGGCAATTGTCATGCAGATGAGCCGGCAGGAATCACGCAGCTCAGCAGGCCCTGATCACGTGACTCTGCAGGCACTGATCACGTGGCTGATCAAGTGCAGATCACGTGACTGAGCATGCACTGATCACGTGGCTATCATGCACTGATGACGTGACTGCGCATGCACTGATGACGTGGCTGATCGGGCACTGATCACATGGCTCATCATGCACTGATCACGTGTTTATCAGGCAATGATCAGTGACTGACAGGCGCTGATCATGGGACTGTGCACGCACTGATCACGTGGCTATCATGCACTGATCACGTGACTGCGCATGCACTGATGACGTGGCTGTTCGGGCACTGATCACGTGTTTATCAGGCAGTGATCAGTGACTGACAGGCGCTGATCAGGGGAGTGTGCACGCACTGATCAGGTGGCTGATCAGGAACTGACCACCTGACCGCGCATGCAGTGATCACGTGGCTGGTCGTTCACTGATCACGTGTTTATCCTACGGTGATCACGTGACTGAGAGGCGCTGATCACGTGACTGTGCCGTCAGTGATCACGTGGCTGAGCAGGCACTGATATCGTGACTGAGCATGCACTGATCATGTGCCGGGAGCCGGGGAGGCATTCCACTCTGGACAAAGGTCATGAGGAAGGAGGCTCGGCATACGCAAATGCGGGATCGAGCCTCAGGAGTCCACCCGGATATTCTCGAGCATCTCCCCCCAAAAAACCGGAGTCTGCCTACTGTATTGCTTTGTGCTCTCACCTCTGATTTCACTGGGGGCTGTCCCCCACCACCATCTCGCTCCCTCTGTCAAAGAGTTAACTTACAGCTCCAATTCATAAAGTTCCTTGTCATTCTTCCCTTTAACTTCCAGCTGAGTCTCCATCTGGAGCGCGGAACCCACCACGCTTACTAATTATGCCTGGGCTGCTAAGACCCACTCGAGAAGGTGTCTAGGGTGAGGCACCTTTCGCTATTCGAGAGGGCGCCTGCGGCCTACGTAAGTGGTGCAAACTTCTTGTCTTGAAGTTTGATTGGTCTTCCGCGTAAACCAAGCTACTCAGTCTCTTTTCTCCACCGAATTTTCCTACTGAGCTCTCCTCATAGTAATATTCTTGACATCTCTGATTAGCATATAAATAGTCGCCTAGGCCATCTCTCCTTCGAATACCCTGGATCAGTTGGGGCTGGTCCCCGGCAGGTGGCGACCGAACAGGGACCTCAGGAGGCGATACTCAAAGAGCTGAGCAGACACGAACCACGCAATCAGCAGGCAATAAGCATGGAGCTCAGCAGTGACGAATCATGCTGCTCAACTGGCAATAATCAAGCACGTGACCAGGCAGGAATCACGCAGCTCAGCTGGCAATTGTCAAGCAGATGAGCCGACAGGAATCACGCAGCTCAGATGGCAATTGTCATGCAGATGAGCCGGCAGGAATCACGCAGCTCAGCAGGCCCTGATCACGTGACTCTGCAGGCACTGATCACGTGGCTGATCAAGTGCAGATCACGTGACTGAGCATGCACTGATCACGTGGCTATCATGCACTGATGACGTGACTGCGCATGCACTGATGACGTGGCTGATCAGGCACTGATCACATGGCTCATCATGCACTGATCACGTGTTTATCAGGCAATGATCAGTGACTGACAGGCGCTGATCATGGGACTGTGCACGCACTGATCACGTGGCTATCATGCACTGATCACGTGACTGCGCATGCACTGATGACGTGGCTGTTCGGGCACTGATCACGTGTTTATCAGGCAGTGATCAGTGACTGACATGCGCTGATCAGGGGACTGTGCACGCACTGATCAGGTGGCTGATCAGGAACTGACCACCTGACCGCGCATGCAGTGATCACGTGGCTGGTCGTTCACTGATCACGTGTTTATCCTACGGTGATCACGTGACTGAGAGGCGCTGATCACGTGACTGTGCCGTCAGTGATCACGTGGCTGAGCAGGCACTGATATCGTGACTGAGCATGCACTGATCACGTGCCGGGAGCCGGGGAGGCATTCCACTCTGGACAAAGGTCATGAGGAAGGAGGCTCGGCATACGCAAATGCGGGATCGAGCCTCAGGAGTCCACCCGGATATTCTCGAGCATCTCCCACCCAAAAAAACCGGAGTCTGCATACTGTATTGCTTTGTGCTCTCACCTCTGATTTCACTGGGGGCTGTCCCCCACAACCATCTCGCTCTCTCTTTCAAAGAGTTAACTTACAGCTCCAATTCATCAAGTTCCTTGTCATTCTTCCCTTTAACTTCCAGCTGAGTCTCCATCTGGAGCGCGGAACCCACCACGCTTACTAATTAGGCCTGGGCTGCTAAGACCCACTCGAGAAGGTGTCTAGGGTGAGGCACCTTTCGCTATTCGAGAGGCGCCTGAGGCCTACGTAAGTGGTGCAAACTTCTTGTCTTGAAGTTTGATTGGTCTTCCGCGTAAACCAAGCTACTCAGTCTCTTTTCTCCACCGAATTTTCCTACTGAGCTCTCCTCATACTAATATTCTTGACATCTCTGATTAGCATATAAATAGTCGCCTAGGCCATCTCTCCTTCGAATACCCTGGATCAGTTGGGGCTGGTCCCCGGCAGGTGGCGACCGAACAGGGACCTCAGGAGGCGATACTCAAAGAGCTGAGCAGACACGAACCACGCAATCAGCAGGCAATAAGCATGGAGCTCAGCAGTGACGAATCATGCTGCTCAACTGGCAATAATCAAGCACGTGACCAGGCAGGAATCACGCAGCTCAGCTGGCAATTGTCAAGCAGATGAGCCGACAGGAATCACGCAGCTCAGATGGCAATTGTCATGCAGATGAGCCGGCAGGAATCACGCAGCTCAGCAGGCTCTGATCACGTGACTCTGCAGGCACTGATCACGTGGCTGATCAAGTGCAGATCACGTGACTGAGCATGCACTGATCACGTGGCTATCATGCACTGATGACGTGACTGCGCATGCACTGATGACGTGGCTGATCGGGCACTGATCACATGGCTCATCATGCACTGATCACGTGTTTATCAGGCAATGATCAGTGACTGACAGGCGCTGATCATGGGACTGTGCACGCACTGATCACGTGGCTATCATGCACTGATCACGTGACTGCGCATGCACTGATGACGTGGCTGTTCGGGCACTGATCACGTGTTTATCAGGCAGTGATCAGTGACTGACAGGCGCTGATCAGGGGACTGTGAACGCACTGATCAGGTGGCTGATCAGGAACTGACCACCTGACCGCGCATGCAGTGATCACGTGGCTGGTCGTTCACTGATCACGTGTTTATCATACGGTGATCACGTGACTGAGAGGCGCTGATCACGTGACTGTGCCGTCAGTGATCACGTGGCTGAGCAGGCACTGATATCGTGACTGAGCATGCACTGATCATGTGCCGGGAGCCGGGGAGGCATTCCACTCTGGACAAAGGTCATGAGGAAGGAGGCTCGGCATACGCAAATGAGGGATCGAGCCTCAGGAGTCCACCCGGATATTCTCGAGCATCTCCCCCCAAAAAAAACCGGAGTCTGCCTACTGTATTGCTTTGTGCTCTCACCTCTGATTTCACTGGGGGCTGTCCCCCACCACCATCTCGCTCTCTCTGTCAAAGAGTTAACTTACAGCTCCAATTCATAAAGTTCCTTGTCATTTTTCCCTTTAACTTCCAGCTGAGTCTCCATCTGGAGCGCGGAACCCACCACGCTTACTAATTATGCCTGGGCTGCTAAGACCCACTCGAGAAGGTGTCTAGGGTGAGGCACCTTTCGCTATTCGAGAGGGCGCCTGCGGCCTATGTAAGTGGTGCAAACTTCTTGTCTTGAAGTTTGATTGGTCTTCCGCGTAAACCAAGCTACTCAGTCTCTTTTCTCCAACGAATTTTCCTACTGAGCTCTCCTCATACTAATATTCTTGACATCTCTGATTAGCATATAAATAGTCGCCTAGGCCATCTCTCCTTCGAATACCCTGGATCAGTTGGGGCTGGTCCCCAGCAGGTGGCGAC
This sequence comes from Bos javanicus, assembly GCF_032452875.1. NCBI lineage: Eukaryota > Metazoa > Chordata > Mammalia > Artiodactyla > Bovidae > Bos > Bos javanicus. The sequence continues at coordinate 33,037 of NW_026893745.1, read as the reverse complement.
CGAACAGGGACCTCAGGAGGCGATACTCAAAGAGCTGAGCAGACACGAACCACGCAATCAGCAGGCAATAAGCATGGAGCTCAGCAGTGACGAATCATGCTGCTCAACTGGCAATAATCAAGCACGTGACCAGGCAGGAATCACGCAGCTCAGCTGGCAATTGTCAAGCAGATGAGCCGACAGGAATCACGCAGCTCAGCAGGCCCTGATCACGTGACTCTGCAGGCACTGATCACGTGGCTGATCAAGTCCAGATCACGTGACTGAGCATGCACTGATCACGTGGCTATCATGCACTGATGACGTGACTGCGCATGCACTGATGACGTGGCTGATCGGGCACTGATCACATGGCTCATCATGCACTGATCACGTGTTTATCAGGCAATGATCAGTGACTGACAGGCGCTGATCATGGGACTGTGCACGCACTGATCACGTGGCTATCATGCACTGATCACGTGACTGCGCATGCACTGATGACGTGGCTGTTCGGGCACTGATCACGGGTTTATCAGGCAGTGATCAGTGACTGACAGGCGCTGATCAGGGGACTGTGCAGGCACTGATCAGGTGGCTGATCAGGAACTGACCACCTGACCGCGCATGCGGTGATCACGTGGCTGGTCGTTCACTGATCACGTGTTTATCCTACGGTGATCACGTGACTGAGAGGCGCTGATCACGTGACTGTGCCGTCAGTGATCACGTGGCTGAGCAGGCACTGATATCATGACTGAGCATGCACTGATCATGTGCCGGGAGCCGGGGAGGCCTTCCACTCTGGACAAAGGTCATGAGGAAGGAGGCTCGGCATACACAAATGCGGGATCGAGCCTCAGAGTCCACCCGGATATTCTCGAGCATCTCCCCCCAAAAAAACCGGTGTCTGCCTACTGTATTGCTTTTGCTCTCACCTCTGATTTCACTGGGGGCTGTCCCCCACCACCATCTCGCTCTCTCTGTCAAAGAGTTAACTTACAACTCCAATTCATAAAGTTCCTTGTCATTCTTCCCTTTAACTTCCAGCTGAGTCTCCATCTGGAGCGCGGAACCCACCACGCTTACTAATTATGCCTGGGCTGCTAAGACCCACTCGAGAAGGTGTCTAGGGTGAGGCACCTTTCGCTATTCGAGAGGGCGCCTGCGGCCTACGTAAGTGGTGCAAACTTCTTGTCTTGAAGTTTGATTGGTCTTCCGCGTAAACCAAGCTACTCAGTCTCTTTTCTCCACCGAATTTTCCTACTGAGCTCTCCTCATACTATTATTCTTGACATCTCTGATTAGCATATAAATAGTCGCCTAGGCCATCTCTCCTTCGAATACCCTGGATCAGTTGGGGCTGGTCCCCGGCAGGTGGCGACCGAACAGGGACCTCAGGAGGCGATACTCAAAGAGCTGAGCAGACACGAACCACGCAATCAGCAGGCAATAAGCATGGAGCTCAGCAGTGACGAATCATGCTGCTCAACTGGCAATAATCAAGCACGTGACCAGGCAGGAATCACGCAGCTCAGCTGGCAATTGTCAAGCAGATGAGCCGACAGGAATCACGCAGCTCAGATGGCAATTGTCATGCAGATGAGCCGGCAGGAATCACGCAGCTCAGCAGGCCCTGATCACGTGACTCTGCAGGCACTGATCACGTGGCTGATCAAGTCCAGATCACGTGACTGAGCATGCACTAATCACGTGGCTATCATGCACTGATGACGTGACTGCGCATGCACTGATGACGTGGCTGATCAGGCACTGATCCCATGGCTCATCATGCACTGATCACGTGTTTATCAGGCAATGATCAGTGACTGACAGGCGCTGATCATGGGACTGTGCACGCACTGATCACGTGGTATCATGCACTGATCACGTGACTGCGCATGCACTGATGACGTGGCTGTTCGGGCACTGATCACGTGTTTATCAGGCAGTGATCAGTGACTGACAGGCGCTGATCAGGGGACTGTGCACGCACTGATCAGGTGGCTGATCAGGAACTGACCACCTGACCGCGCATGCAGTGATCACGTGGCTGGTCGTTCACTGATCACGTGTTTATCATACGGTGATCACGTGACTGAGAGGCGCTGATCACGTAACTGTGCCGTCAGTGATCACGTGGCTGAGCAGGCACTGATATCGTGACTGAGCATGCACTGATCATGTGCCGGGAGCCGGGGAGGCATTCCACTCTGGACAAAGGTCATGAGGAAGGAGTCTCGGCATACGCAAATGCGGGATCGAGCCTCAGGAGTCCACCCGGATATTCTCGAGCATCTCCCCCCAAAAAAACCAGAGTCTGCCTACTGTATTGCTTTGTGCTCTCACCTCTGATTTCACTGGGGGCTGTCCCCCACCACCATCTCGCTCTCTCTGTCAAAGAGTTAACTTAGAGCTCCAATTCATAAAGTTCCTTGTCATTTTTCCCTTTAACTTCCAGCTGAGTCTCCATCTGGAGCGCGGAACCCACCACGCTTACTAATTATGCCTGGGCTGCTAAGACCCACTCGAGAAGGTGTCTAGGGTGAGGCACCTTTCGCTATTCGAGAGGGCGCCTGCGGCCTACGTAAGTGGTGCAAACTTCTTGTCTTGAAGTTTGATTGGTCTTCCGCGTAAACCAAGCTACTCAGTCTCTTTTCTCCACCGAATTTTCCTACTGAGCTCTCCTCATACTATTATTCTTGACATCTCTGATTAGCATATAAATAGTCGCCTAGTCCATCTCTCCTTCGAATACCCTGGATCAGTTGGTGCTGGTCCCCGGCAGGTGGCGACCGAACAGGGACCTCAGGAGGCGATACTCAAAGAGCTGAGCAGACACGAACCACGCAATCAGCAGGCAATAAGCATGGAGCTCAGCAGTGACGAATCATGCTGCTCAACTGGCAATAATCAAGCACGTGACCAGGCAGGAATCACGCAGCTCAGCTGGCAATTGTCAAGCAGATGAGCCGACAGGAATCACGCAGCTCAGATGGCAATTGTCATGCAGATGAGCCGGCAGGAATCACGCAGCTCAGCAGGCCCTGATCACGTGACTCTGCAGGCACTGATCACGTGGCTGATCAAGTCCAGATCACGTGACTGAGCATGCACTGATCACGTGGCTATCATGCACTGATGACGTGACTGCGCATGCACTGATGACGTGGCTGATCAGGCACTGATCCCATGGCTCATCATGCACTGATCACGTGTTTATCAGGCAATGATCAGTGACTGACAGGCGCTGATCATGGGACTGTGCACGCACTGATCACGTGGTATCATGCACTGATCACGTGACTGGGCATGCACTGATGACGTGGCTGTTCGGGCACTGATCATGTGTTTATCAGGCAGTGATCAGTGACTGACAGGCGCTGATCAGTGGACTGTGCACGCACTGATCAGGTGGCTGATCAGGAACTGACCACCTGACTGCGCATGCAGTGATCACGTGGCTGGTCGTTCACTGATCACGTGTTTATCATACGGTGATCACGTGACTGAGAGGCGCTGATCACGTAACTGTGCCGTCAGTGATCACGTGGCTGAGCATGCACTGATATCGTGACTGAGCATGCACTGATCATGTGCCGGGAGCCGGGGAGGCATTCCACTCTGGACAAAGGTCCTGAGGAAGGAGTCTCGGCATACGCAAATGTGGGATCGAGCCTCAGGTGTCCACCCGGATATTCTCGAGCATCTCCCCCCCAAAAAAATCCAGAGTCTGCCTACTGTATTGCTTTGTGCTCTCACCTCTGATTTCACTGGGGGCTGTCCCCCACCACCATCTCGCTCTCTCTGTCAAAGAGTTAACTTACAGCTCCAATTCATAAAGTTCCTTGTCATTTTTCCCTTTAACTTCCAGCTGAGTCTCCATCTGGAGCGCGGAACCCACCACGCTTACTAATTATGCCTGGGCTGCTAAGACCCACTCGAGAAGGTGTCTAGGGTGAGGCACCTTTCGCTATTCGAGAGGGCGCCTGCGGCCTATGTAAGTGGTGCAAACATCTTGTCTTGAAGTTTGATTGGTCTTCCGCGTAAACCAAGCTACTCAGTCTCTTTTCTCCAACGAATTTTCCTACTGAGCTCTCCTCATACTAATATTCTTGACATTTCTGATTAGCATATAAATAGTCGCCTAGGCCATCTCTCCTTCGAATACCCTGGATCAGTTGGGGCTGGTCCCCAGCAGGTGGCGACCGAACAGGGACCTCAGGAGGCGATACTCAAAGAGCTGAGCAGACACGAACCACGCAATCAGCAGGCAATAAGCATGGAGCTCAGCAGTGACGAATCATGCTGCTCAACTGGCAATAATCAAGCACGTGACCAGGCAGGAATCACGCAGCTCAGCTGGCAATTGTCAAGCAGATGAGCCGACAGGAATCACGCAGCTCAGCAGGCCCTGATCACGTGACTCTGCAGGCACTGATCACGTGGCTGATCAAGTCCAGATCACGTGACTGAGCATGCACTGATCACGTGGCTATCATGCACTGATGACGTGACTGCGCATGCACTGATGACGTGGCTGATCAGGCACTGATCACATGGCTCATCATGCACTGATCACGTGTTTATCAGGCAGTGATCAGTGACTGACAGGCGCTGATCATGGGACTGTGCACGCACTGATCACGTGGCTATCATGCACTGATCACGTGACTGCGCATGCACTGATGACGTGGCTGTTCGGGCACTGATCACGGGTTTATCAGGCAGTGATCAGTGACTGACAGGCGCTGATCAGGGGACTGTGCAGGCACTGATCAGGTGGCTGATCAGGAACTGACCACCTGACTGCGCATGCGGTGATCACGTGGCTGGTCGTTCACTGATCACGTGTTTATCCTACGGTGATCACGTGACTGAGAGGCGCTGATCACGTGACTGTGCCGTCAGTGATCACGTGGCTGAGCAGGCACTGATATCATGACTGAGCATGCACTGATCATGTGCCGGGAGCCGGGGAGGCCTTCCACTCTGGACAAAGGTCATGAGGAAGGAGGCTCGGCATACACAAATGCGGGATCGCGCCTCAGAGTCCACCCGGATATTCTCGAGCATCTCCCCCCAAAAAAACCAGAGTCTGCCTACTGTATTGCTTTTGCTCTCACCTCTGATTTCACTGGGGGCTGTCCCCCACCACCATCTCGCTCTCTCTGTCAAAGAGTTAACTTACAACTCCAATTCATAAAGTTCCTTGTCATTCTTCCCTTTAACTTCCAGCTGAGTCTCCATCTGGAGCGCGGAACCCACCACGCTTACTAATTATGCCTGGGCTGCTAAGACCCACTCGAGAAGGTGTCTAGGGTGAGGCACCTTTCGCTATTCGAGAGGGCGCCTGCGGCCTACGTAAGTGGTGCAAACTTCTTGTCTTGAAGTTTGATTGGTCTTCCGCGTAAACCAAGCTACTCAGTCTCTTTTCTCCACCGAATTTTCCTACTGAGCTCTCCTCATACTATTATTCTTGACATCTCTGATTAGCATATAAATAGTCGCCTAGTCCATCTCTCCTTCGAATACCCTGGATCAGTTGGTGCTGGTCCCCGGCAGGTGGCGACCGAACAGGGACCTCAGGAGGCGATACTCAAAGAGCTGAGCAGACACGAACCACGCAATCAGCAGGCAATAAGCATGGAGCTCAGCAGTGACGAATCATGCTGCTCAACTGGCAATAATCAAGCCCGTGACCAGGCAGGAATCACGCAGCTCAGCTGGCAATTGTCAAGCAGATGAGCCGACAGGAATCACGCAGCTCAGATGGCAATTGTCATGCAGATGAGCCGGCAGGAATCACGCAGCTCAGCAGGCCCTGATCACGTGACTCTGCAGGCACTGATCACGTGGCTGATCAAGTCCAGATCACGTGACTGAGCATGCACTGATCACGTGGCTATCATGCACTGATGACGTGACTGCGCATGCACTGATGACGTGGCTGATCAGGCACTGATCCCATGGCTCATCATGCACTGATCACGTGTTTATCAGGCAATGATCAGTGACTGACAGGCGCTGATCATGGGACTGTGCACGCACTGATCACGTGGTATCATGCACTGATCACGTGACTGGGCATGCACTGATGACGTGGCTGTTCGGGCACTGATCACGTGTTTATCAGGCAGTGATCAGTGACTGACAGGCGCTGATCAGTGGACTGTGCACGCACTGATCAGGTGGCTGATCAGGAACTGACCACCTGACTGCGCATGCAGTGATCACGTGGCTGATCGTTCACTGATCACGTGTTTATCATACGGTGATCACGTGACTGAGAGGCGCTGATCACGTAACTGTGCCGTCAGTGATCACGTGGCTGAGCATGCACTGATATCGTGACTGAGCATGCACTGATCATGTGCCGGGAGCCGGGGAGGCATTCCACTCTGGACAAAGGTCATGAGGAAGGAGGCTCGGCATACGCAAATGCGGGTTGGAGCCTCAGCAGTGCACCCGGATATTCTCGAGCATCTCCCCCCAAGAAAACCAGAGTCTGCCTACTGTATTGCTTTGTGCTCTCACCTCTGATTTCACTGGGGGCTGTCCCCCACCACCATCTCGCTCTCTCTGTCAAAGAGTTAACTTAGAGCTCCAATTCATAAAGTTCCTTGTCATTCTTCCCTTTAACTTCCAGCTGAGTCTCCATCTGGAGCGCAGAACCCACCACGCTTACTAATTATGCCTGGGCTGCTAAGACCCACTCGAGAAGGTGTCTAGGGTGAGGCACCTTTCGCTATTCGAGAGGGCGCCTGCGGCCTACGTAAGTGGTGCAAACTTCTTGTCTTGAAGTTTGATTGGTCTTCCGCGTAAACCAAGCTACTCAGTCTCTTTTCTCCACCGAATTTTCCTACTGAGCTCTCCTCATACTATTATTCTTGACATCTCTGATTAGCATATAAATAGTCGCCTAGGCCATCTCTCCTTCGAATACCCTGGATCAGTTGGGGCTGGTCCCCGGCAGGTGGCGACCGAACAGGGACCTCAGGAGGCGATACTCAAAGAGCTGAGCAGACACGAACCACGCAATCAGCAGGCAATAAGCATGGAGCTCAGCAGTGACGAATCATGCTGCTCAACTGGCAATAATCAAGCAGGTGACCAGGCAGGAATCACGCAGCTCAGCTGGCAATTGTCAAGCAGATGAGCCGACAGGAATCACGCAGCTCAGATGGCAATTGTCATGCAGATGAGCCGGCAGGAATCACGCAGCTCAGCAGGCCCTGATCACGTGACTCTGCAGGCACTGATCACGTGGCTGATCAAGTCCAGATCACGTGACTGAGCATGCACTGATCACGTGGCTATCATGCACTGATGACGTGACTGCGCATGCACTGATGACGTGGCTGATCAGGCACTGATCACATGGCTCATCATGCACTGATCACGTGTTTATCAGGCAATGATCAGTGACTGACAGGCGCTGATCATGGGACTGTGCACGCACTGATCACGTGGCTATCATGCACTGATCACGTGACTGTGCATGCACTGATGACGTGGCTGTTCGGGCACTGATCACGTGTTTATCAGGCAGTGATCAGTGACTGACAGGCGCTGATCAGGGGACTGTGCACGCACTGATCAGGTGGCTGATCAGGAACTGACCACCTGACTGTGCCGTCAGTGATCACGTGGCTGAGCAGGCACTGATATCGTGACTGAGCATGCACTGATCATTTGCCGGGAGCCGGGGAGGCCTTCCACTCTGCACAAAGGTCATGAGGAAGGAGGCTCGGCATACGCAAATGCGGGATCGAGCCTCAGGAGTCCACCCGAATATTCTCGAGCATTTCCCCCCAAAAAACCAGAGTCTGCCTACTGTATTGCTTTTGCTCTCACCTCTGATTTCACTGGGGGCTGTCCCCCACCACCATCTCGCTCTCTCTGTCAAAGAGTTAACTTAGAGCTCCAATTCATAAAGTTCCTTGTCATTCTTCCCTTTAACTTCCAGCTGAGTCTCCATCTGGAGCGCGGAACCCACCACGCTTACTAATTATGCCTGGGATGCTAAGACCCACTCGAGAAGGTGTCTAGGGTGAGGCACCTTTCGCTATTCGAGAGGGCGCCTGCGGCCTACGTAAGTGGTGCAAACTTCTTGTCTTGAAGTTTGATTGGTCTTCCGCGTAAACCAAGCTACTCAGTCTCTTTTCTCCACCGAATTTTCCTACTGAGCTCTCCTCATACTCTTATTCTTGACATCTCTGATTAGCATATAAATAGTCGCCTAGGCCATCTCTCCTTCGAATACCCTGGATCAGTTGGGGCTGGTCCCCGGCAGGTGGCGACCGAACAGGGACCTCAGGAGGCGATACTCAAAGAGCTGAGCAGACACGAACCACGCAATCAGCAGGCAATAAGCATGGAGCTCAGCAGTGACGAATCATGCTGCTCAACTGGCAATAATCAAGCCCGTGACCAGGCAGGAATCACGCAGCTCAGCTGGCAATTGTCAAGCAGATGAGCCGACAGGAATCACGCAGCTCAGATGGCAATTGTCATGCAGATGAGCCGGCAGGAATCACGCAGCTCAGCAGGCCCTGATCACGTGACTCTGCAGGCACTGATCACGTGGCTGATCAAGTCCAGATCACGTGACTGAGCATGCACTGATCACGTGGCTATCATGCACTGATGACGTGACTGCGCATGCACTGATGACTTGGCTGATCAGGCACTGATCACATGGCTCATCATGCACTGATCACCTGTTTATCAGGCAATGATCAGTGACTGACAGGCGCTGATCATGGGACTGTGCACGCACTGATCACGTGGCTATCATGCACTGATCACGTGACTGCGCATGCACTGATGACGTGGCTGTTCGGGCACTGATCACGTGTTTATCAGGCAGTGATCAGTGACTGACAGGCGCTGATCAGGGGACTGTGCACGCACTGATCAGGTGGCTGATCAGGAACTGACCACCTGACTGTGCCGTCAGTGATCACGTGGCTGAGCAGGCACTGATATCGTGACTGAGCATGCACTGATCATTTGCCGGGAGCCGGGGAGGCCTTCCACTCTGCACAAAGGTCATGAGGAAGGAGGCTCGGCATACGCAAATGCGGGATCGAGCCTCAGGAGTCCACCCGAATATTCTCGAGCATCTCCCCCAAAAAAACCAGAGTCTGCCTACTGTATTGCTTTTGCTCTCACCTCTGATTTCACTGGGGGCTGTCCCCCACCACCATCTCGCTCTCTCTGTCAAAGAGTTAACTTAGAGCTCCAATTCATAAAGTTCCTTGTCATTCTTCCCTTTAACTTCCAGCTGAGTCTCCATCTGGAGCGCGGAACCCACCACGCTTACTATTTATGCCTGGGCTGCGAAGACCCACTCGAGAAGGTGTCTAGGGTGAGGCACCATTCGCTATTCGAGAGGGCCCCTGCGGCCTACGTAAGTGGTGCAAACTTCTTGTCTTGAAGTTTGATTGGTCTTCCGCGTAAACCAAGCTACTCAGTCTCTTTTCTCCACCGAATTTTCCTACTGAGCTCTCCTCATACTCTTATTCTTGACATCTCTGATTAGCATATAAATATTCGCCTAGGCCATCTCTCCTTCGAATACCCTGGATCAGTTGGGGCTGGTCCCCGGCAGGTGGCGACCGAACAGGGACCTCAGGAGGCAATACTCAAAGAGCTGAGCAGACACGAACCACGCAATCAGCAGGCAATAAGCATGGAGCTCAGCAGTGACGAATCATGCTGCTCAACTGGCAATAATCAAGCACGTGACCAGGCAGGAATCACGCAGCTCAGCTGGCAATTGTCAAGCAGATGAGCCGACAGGAATCACGCAGCTCAGATGGCAATTGTCATGCAGATGAGCCGGCAGGAATCACGCAGCTCAGCAGGCCCTGATCACGTGACTGTGCCGTCACTGATCACGTGGCTGAGCAGGCACTGATATCGTGACTGAGCATGCACTGATCATGTGCCGGGAGCCGGGGAGGCATTCCACTCTGGACAAAGGTCATGAGGAAGGAGGCTCGGCATACGCAAATGCGGGATGGAGCCTCAGCAGTCCACCCGGATATTCTCGAGCATCTCCCCCCAAGAAAACCAGAGTCTGCCTACTCTATTGCTTTGTGCTCTCACCTCTGATTTCACTGGGGGCTGTCCCCCACCACCATCTCGCTCTCTCTGTCAAAGAGTTAACTTAGAGCTCCAATTCATAAAGTTCCTTGTCATTCTTCCCTTTAACTTCCAGCTGAGTCTCCATCTGGAGCGCGGAACCCACCACGCTTACTAATTATTCCTGGGCTGCTAAGACCCACTCGAGAAGGTGTCTAGGGTGAGGCACCTTTCGCTATTCGAGAGGGTGCCTGCGGCCTACGTAAGTGGTGCAAACTTCTTGTCTTGAAGTTTGATTGGTCTTCCGCGTAAACCAAGCTACTCAGTCTCTTTTCTCCACCGAATTTTCCTACTGAGCTCTCCTCATACTATTATTCTTGACATCTCTGATTAGCATATAAATAGTCGCCTAGGCCATCTCTCCTTCGAATACCCTGGATCAGTTGGGGCTGGTCCCCGGCATGTGGCGACCGAACAGGGACCTCAGGAGGCGATACTCAAAGAGCTGAGCAGACACGAACCACGCAATCAGCAGGCAATAAGCATGGAGCTCAGCAGTGACGAATCATGCTGCTCAACTGGCAATAATCAAGCAGGTGACCAGGCAGGAATCACGCAGCTCAGCTGGCAATTGTCAAGCAGATGAGCCGACAGGAATCACGCAGCTCAGATGGCAATTGTCATGCAGATGAGCCGGCAGGAATCACGCAGCTCAGCAGGCCCTGATCACGTGACTCTGCAGGCACTGATCACGTGGCTGATCAAGTGCAGATCACGTGACTGAGCATGCACTGATCACGTGGCTATCATGCACTGATGACGTGACTGCGCATGCACTGATGACGTGGCTGATCAGGCACTGATCACATGGCTCATCATGCACTGATCACGTGTTTATCAGGCAATGATCAGTGACTGACAGGCGCTGATCATGGGACTGTGCACGCACTGATCACGTGGCTATCATGCACTGATCACGTGACTGTGCATGCACTGATGACGTGGCTGTTCGGGCACTGATCACGTGTTTATCAGGCAGTGATCAGTGACTGACAGGCGCTGATCAGGGGACTGTGCACGCACTGATCAGGTGGCTGATCAGGAACTGACCACCTGACTGTGCCGTCAGTGATCACGTGGCTGAGCAGGCACTGATATCGTGACTGAGCATGCACTGATCATTTGCCGGGAGCCGGGGAGGCCTTCCACTCTGCACAAAGGTCATGAGGAAGGAGGCTCGGCATACGCAAATGCGGGATCGAGCCTCAGGAGTCCACCCGAATATTCTCGAGCATTTCCCCCCAAAAAAACCAGAGTCTGCCTACTGTATTGCTTTTGCTCTCACCTCTGATTTCACTGGGGGCTGTCCCCCACCACCATCTCGCTCTCTCTGTCAAAGAGTTAACTTAGAGCTCCAATTCATAAAGTTCCTTGTCATTCTTCCCTTTAACTTCCAGCTGAGTCTCCATCTGGAGCGCGGAACCCACCACGCTTACTAATTATGCCTGGGATGCTAAGACCCACTCGAGAAGGTGTCTAGGGTGAGGCACCTTTCGCTATTCGAGAGGGCGCCTGCGGCCTACGTAAGTGGTGCAAACTTCTTGTCTTGAAGTTTGATTGGTCTTCCGCGTAAACCAAGCTACTCAGTCTCTTTTCTCCACCGAATTTTCCTACTGAGCTCTCCTCATATTCTTATTCTTGACATCTCTGATTAGCATATAAATAGTCGCCTAGGCCATCTCTCCTTCGAATACCCTGGATCAGTTGGGGCTGGTCCCCGGCAGGTGGCGACCGAACAGGGACCTCAGGAGGCGATACTCAAAGAGCTGAGCAGACACCAACCACGCAATCAGCAGGCAATAAGCATGGAGCTCAGCAGTGACGAATCATGCTGCTCAACTGGCAATAATCAAGCCCGTGACCAGGCAGGAATCACGCAGCTCAGCTGTCAATTGTCAAGCAGATGAGCCGACAGGAATCACGCAGCTCAGATGGCAATTGTCATGCAGATGAGCCGGCAGGAATCACGCAGCTCAGCAGGCCCTGATCACGTGACTCTGCAGGCACTGATCACGTGGCTGATCAAGTCCAGATCACGTGACTGAGCATGCACTGATCACGTGGCTATCATGCACTGATGACGTGACTGCGCATGCACTGATGACTTGGCTGATCAGGCACTGATCACATGGCTCATCATGCACTGATCACCTGTTTATCAGGCAATGATCAGTGACTGACAGGCGCTGATCATGGGACTGTGCACGCACTGATCACGTGGCTATCATGCACTGATCACGTGACTGCGCATGCACTGATGACGTGGCTGTTCGGGCACTGATCACGTGTTTATCAGGCAGTGATCAGTGACTGACAGGCGCTGATAAGGGGAATGTGCACGCACTGATCAGGTGGCTGATCAGGAACTGACCACCTGACTGTGCCGTCAGTGATCACGTGGCTGAGCAGGCACTGATATCGTGACTGAGCATGCACTGATCATTTGCCGGGAGCCGGCGAGGCCTTCCACTCTGCACAAAGGTCATGAGGAAGAAGGCTCGGCATACGCAAATGCGGGATCGAGCCTCAGGAGTCCACCCGAATATTTTCGAGCATCTCCCCCCAAAAAACCAGAGTCTGCCTACAGTATTGCTTTTGCTCTCACCTCTGATTTCACTGGGGTCTGTCCCCCACCACCATCTCGCTCTCTCTGTCAAAGAGTTAACTTAGAGCTCCAATTCATAAAGTTCCTTGTCATTCTTCCCTTTAACTTCCAGCTGAGTCTCCATCTGGAGCGCGGAACCCACCACGCTTACTAATTATGCCTGGGCTGCTAAGACCCACTCGAGAAGGTGTCTAGGGTGAGGCACCTTTCGCTATTCGAGAGGGCCCCTGCGGCCTACGTAAGTGGTGCAAACTTCTTGTCTTGAAGTTTGATTGGTCTTCCGCGTAAACCAAGCTACTCAGTCTCTTTTCTCCACCGAATTTTCCTACTGAGCTCTCCTCATACTCTTATTCTTGACATCTCTGATTAGCATATAAATAGTCGCCTAGGCCATCTCTCCTTCGAATACCCTGGATCAGTTGGGGCTGGTCCCCGGCAGGTGGCGACCGAACAGGGACCTCAGGAGGCGATACTCAAAGAGCTGAGCAGACACGAACCACGCAATCAGCAGGCAATAAGCATGGAGCTCAGCAGTGACGAATCATGCTGCTCAACTGGCAATAATCAAGCACGTGACCAGGCAGGAATCACGCAGCTCAGCTGTCAATTGTCAAGCAGATGAGCCGACAGGAATCACGCAGCTCAGATGGCAATTGTCATGCAGATGAGCCGGCAGGAATCACGCAGCTCAGCAGGCCCTGATCACGTGACTGTGCCGTCAGTGATCACGTGGCTGAGCAGGCACTGATATCGTGACTGAGCATGCACTGATCATGTGCCGGGAGCCGGGGAGGCATTCCACTCTGGACAAAGGTCATGAGGAAGGAGGCTCGGCATACGCAAATGCGGGATGGAGCCTCAGCAGTCCACCCGGATATTCTCGAGCATCTCCCCCCCAAGAAAACCAGAGTCTGCCTACTGTATTGCTTTGTGCTCTCACCTCTGATTTCACTGGGGGCTGTCCCCCACCACCATCTCGCTCTCTCTGTCAAAGAGTTAACTTAGAGCTCCAATTCATAAAGTTCCTTGTCATTCTTCCCTTTAACTTCCAGCTGAGTCTCCATCTGGAGCGCGGAACCCACCACGCTTACTAATTATGCCTGGGATGCTAAGACCCACTCGAGAAGGTGTCTAGGGTGAGGCACCTTTCGCTATTCGAGAGGGCGCCTGTGGCCTACGTAAGTGGTGCAAACTTCTTGTCTTGAAGTTTGATTGGTCTTCCGCGTAAACCAAGCTACTCAGTCTCTTTTCTCCACCGAATTTTCCTACTGAGCTCTCCTCATACTATTATTCTTGACATCTCTGATTAGCATATAAATAGTCGCCTAGGCCATCTCTCCTTCGAATACCCTGGATCAGTTGGGGCTGGTCCCCGGCAGGTGGCGACCGAACAGGGACCTCAGGAGGCGATACTCAAAGAGCTGAGCAGACACGAACCACGCAATCAGCAGGCAATAAGCATGGAGCTCAGCAGTGACGAATCATGCTGCTCAACTGGCAATAATCAAGCACGTGACCAGGCAGGAATCACGCAGCTCAGCTGGCAATTGTCAAGCAGATGAGCCGACAGGAATCACGCAGCCCAGATGGCAATTGTCATGCAGATGAGCCGGCAGGAATCACGCAGCTCAGCAGGCCCTGATCACGTGACTCTGCAGGCACTGATCACGTGGCTGATCAAGTCCAGATCACGTGACTGAGCATGCACTGATCACGTGGCTATCATGCACTGATGACGTGACTGCGCATGCACTGATGATGTGGCTGATCAGGCACTGATCACATGGCTCATCATGCACTGATCACCTGTTTATCAGGCAATGATCAGTGACTGACAGGCGCTGATCATGGGACTGTGCACGCACTGATCACGTGGCTATCATGCACTGATCACGTGACTGCGCATGCACTGATGACGTGGCTGTTCGGGCACTGATCACGTGTTTATCAGGCAGTGATCAGTGACTGACAGGCGCTGATCAGGGGACTGTGCACGCACTGATCAGGTGGCTGATCAGGAACTGACCACCTGACTGTGCCGTCAGTGATCACGTGGCTGAGCAGGCACTGATATCGTGACTGAGCATGCACTGATCATTTGCCGGGAGCCGGGGAGGCCTTCCACTCTGCACAAAGGTCATGAGGAAGGAGGCTCGGCATACGCAAATGCGGGATCGAGCCTCAGGAGTCCACCCGAATATTCTCGAGCATCTCCCCCCAAAAAACCAGAGTCTGCCTACTGTATTGCTTTTGCTCTCACCTCTGATTTCACTGGGGGCTGTCCCCCACCACCATCTCGCTCTCTCTGTCAAAGAGTTAACTTAGAGCTCCAATTCATAAAGTTCCTTGTCATTCTTCCCTTTAACTTCCAGCTGAGTCTCCATCTGGAGCGCGGAACCCACCACACTTACTAATTATGCCTGGGCTGCGAAGACCCACTCGAGAAGGTGTCTAGGGTGAGGCACCTTTCGCTATTCGAGAGGGCCCCTGCGGCCTACGTAAGTGGTGCAAACTTCTTGTCTTGAAGTTTGATTGGTCTTCCGCGTAAACCAAGCTACTCAGTCTCTTTTCTCCACCGAATTTTCCTACTGAGCTCTCCTCATACTCTTATTCTTGACATCTCTGATTAGCATATAAATAGTCGCCTAGGCCATCTCTCCTTCGAATACCCTGGATCAGTTGGGGCTGGTCCCCGGCAGGTGGCGACCGAACAGGGACCTCAGGAGGCGATACTCAAAGAGCTGAGCAGACACGAACCACGCAATCAGCAGGCAATAAGCATGGAGCTCAGCAGTGACGAATCATGCTGCTCAACTGGCAATAATCAAGCACGTGACCAGGCAGGAATCACGCAGCTCAGCTGGCAATTGTCAAGCAGATGAGCCGACAGGAATCACGCAGCTCAGATGGCAATTGTCATGCAGATGAGCCGGCAGGAATCTCGCAGCTCAGCAGGCCCTGATCACGTGACTGTGCCGTCAGTGATCACGTGGCTGAGCAGGCACTGATATCGTGACTGAGCATGCACTGATCATGTGCCGGGAGCCGGGGAGGCATTCCACTCTGGACAAAGGTCATGAGGAAGGAGGCTCGGCATACGCAAATGCGGGATGGAGCCTCAGCAGTCCACCCGGATATTCTCGAGCATCTCCCCCCAAGAAAACCAGAGTCTGCCTACTGTATTGCTTTGTGCTCTCACCTCTGATTTCACTGGGGGCTGTCCCCACCACCATCTCGCTCTCTCTGTCAAAGAGTTAACTTAGAGCTCCAATTCATAAAGTTCCTTGTCATTCTTCCCTTTAACTTCCAGCTGAGTCTCCATCTGGAGCGCGGAACCCACCACGCTTACTAATTATGCCTGGGCTGCTAAGACCCACTCGAGAAGGTGTCTAGGGTGAGGCACCTTTCGCTATTCGAGAGGGCGCCTGCGGCCTACGTAAGTGGTGCAAACTTCTTGTCTTGAAGTTTGATTGGTCTTCCGCGTAAACCAAGCTACTCAGTCTCTTTTCTCCACCGAATTTTCCTACTGAGCTCTCCTCATACTATTATTCTTGACATCTCTGATTAGCATATAAATAGTCGCCTAGGCCATCTCTCCTTCGAATACCCTGGATCAGTTGGGGCTGGTCCCCGGCAGGTGGCGACCGAACAGGGACCTCAGGAGGCAATACTCAAAGAGCTGAGCAGACACGAACCACGCAATCAGCAGGCAATAAGCATGGAGCTCAGCAGTGACGAATCATGCTGCTCAACTGGCAATAATCAAGCACGTGACCAGGCAGGAATCACGCAGCTCAGCTGGCAATTGTCAAGCAGATGAGCCGACAGGAATCACGCAGCTCAGATGGCAATTGTCATGCAGATGAGCCGGCAGGAATCACGCAGCTCAGCAGGCCCTGATCACGTGACTCTGCAGGCACTGATCACGTGGCTGATCAAGTCCAGATCACGTGACTGAGCATGCACTGATCACGTGGCTATCATGCACTGATGACGTGACTGCGCATGCACTGATGACGTTGCTGATCAGGCACTGATCACATGGCTCATCATGCACTGATCACGTGTTTATCAGGCAATGATCAGTGACTGACAGGCGCTGATCATGGGACTGTGCACGCACTGATCACGTGGCTATCATGCACTGATCACGTGACTGCGCATGCACTGATGACGTGGCTGTTCGGGCACTGATCACGTGTTTATCAGGCAGTGATCAGTGACTGACAGGCGCTGATCAGGGGACTGTGCACGCACTGATCAGGTGGCTGATCAGGAACTGACCACCTGACTGTGCCGTCAGTGATCACGTGGCTGAGCAGGCACTGATATCGTGACTGAGCATGCACTGATCATTTGCCGGGAGCCGGGGAGGCCTTCCACTCTGCACAAAGGTCATGAGGAAGGAGGCTCGGCATACGCAAATGCGGGATCGAGCCTCAGGAGTCCACCCGAATATTCTCGAGCATTTCCCCCCAAAAAAACCAGAGTCTGCCTACTGTATTGCTTTTGCTCTCACCTCTGATTTCACTGGGGGCTGTCCCCCACCACCATCTCGCTCTCTCTGTCAAAGAGTTAACTTAGAGCTCCAATTCATAAAGTTCCTTGTCATTCTTCCCTTTAACTTCCAGCTGAGTCTCCATCTGGAGCGCGGAACCCACCACGCTTACTAATTATGCCTGGGATGCTAAGACCCACTCGAGAAGGTGTCTAGGGTGAGGCACCTTTCGCTATTCGAGAGGGCGCCTGCGGCCTACGTAAGTGGTGCAAACTTCTTGTCTTGAAGTTTGATTGGTCTTCCGCGTAAACCAAGCTACTCAGTCTCTTTTCTCCACCGAATTTTCCTACTGAGCTCTCCTCATATTCTTATTCTTGACATCTCTGATTAGCATATAAATAGTCGCCTAGGCCATCTCTCCTTCGAATACCCTGGATCAGTTGGGGCTGGTCCCCGGCAGGTGGCGACCGAACAGGGACCTCAGGAGGCGATACTCAAAGAGCTGAGCAGACACGAACCACGCAATCAGCAGGCAATAAGCATGGAGCTCAGCAGTGACGAATCATGCTGCTCAACTGGCAATAATCAAGCCCGTGACCAGGCAGGAATCACGCAGCTCAGCTGTCAATTGTCAAGCAGATGAGCCGACAGGAATCACGCAGCTCAGATGGCAATTGTCATGCAGATGAGCCGGCAGGAATCACGCAGCTCAGCAGGCCCTGATCACGTGACTCTGCAGGCACTGATCACGTGGCTGATCAAGTCCAGATCACGTGACTGAGCATGCACTGATCACGTGGCTATCATGCACTGATGACGTGACTGCGCATGCACTGATGACTTGGCTGATCAGGCACTGATCACATGGCTCATCATGCACTGATCACCTGTTTATCAGGCAATGATCAGTGACTGACAGGCGCTGATCATGGGACTGTGCACGCACTGATCACGTGGCTATCATGCACTGATCACGTGACTGCGCATGCACTGATGACGTGGCTGTTCGGGCACTGATCACGTGTTTATCAGGCAGTGATCAGTGACTGACAGGCGCTGATAAGGGGACTGTGCACGCACTGATCAGGTGGCTGATCAGGAACTGACCACCTGACTGTGCCGTCAGTGATCACGTGGCTGAGCAGGCACTGATATCGTGACTGAGCATGCACTGATCATTTGCCGGGAGCCGGCGAGGCCTTCCACTCTGCACAAAGGTCATGAGGAAGAAGGCTCGGCATACGCAAATGCGGGATCGAGCCTCAGGAGTCCACCCGAATATTTTCGAGCATCTCCCCCCAAAAAACCAGAGTCTGCCTACAGTATTGCTTTTGCTCTCACCTCTGATTTCACTGGGGTCTGTCCCCCACCACCATCTCGCTCTCTCTGTCAAAGAGTTAACTTAGAGCTCCAATTCATAAAGTTCCTTGTCATTCTTCCCTTTAACTTCCAGCTGAGTCTCCATCTGGAGCGCGGAACCCACCACGCTTACTAATTATGCCTGGGCTGCTAAGACCCACTCGAGAAGGTGTCTAGGGTGAGGCACCTTTCGCTATTCGAGAGGGCCCCTGCGGCCTACGTAAGTGGTGCAAACTTCTTGTCTTGAAGTTTGATTGGTCTTCCGCGTAAACCAAGCTACTCAGTCTCTTTTCTCCACCGAATTTTCCTACTGAGCTCTCCTCATACTCTTATTCTTGACATCTCTGATTAGCATATAAATAGTCGCCTAGGCCATCTCTCCTTCGAATACCCTGGATCAGTTGGGGCTGGTCCCCGGCAGGTGGCGACCGAACAGGGACCTCAGGAGGCGATACTCAAAGAGCTGAGCAGACACGAACCACGCAATCAGCAGGCAATAAGCATGGAGCTCAGCAGTGACGAATCATGCTGCTCAACTGGCAATAATCAAGCCCGTGACCAGGCAGGAATCACGCAGCTCAGCTGTCAATTGTCAAGCAGATGAGCCGACAGGAATCACGCAGCTCAGATGGCAATTGTCATGCAGATGAGCCGGCAGGAATCACGCAGCTCAGCAGGCCCTGATCACGTGACTGTGCCGTCAGTGATCACGTGGCTGAGCAGGCACTGATATCGTGACTGAGCATGCACTGATCATGTGCCGGGAGCCGGGGAGGCATTCCACTCTGGACAAAGGTCATGAGGAAGGAGGCTCGGCATACGCAAATGCGGGATGGAGCCTCAGCAGTCCACCCGGATATTCTCGAGCATCTCCCCCCCAAGAAAACCAGAGTCTGCCTACTGTATTGCTTTGTGCTCTCACCTCTGATTTCACTGGGGGCTGTCCCCCACCACCATCTCGCTCTCTCTGTCAAAGAGTTAACTTAGAGCTCCAATTCATAAAGTTCCTTGTCATTCTTCCCTTTAACTTCCAGCTGAGTCTCCATCTGGAGCGCGGAACCCACCACGCTTACTAATTATGCCTGGGCTGCTAAGACCCACTCGAGAAGGTGTCTAGGGTGAGGCACCTTTCGCTATTCGAGAGGGCGCCTGTGGCCTACGTAAGTGGTGCAAACTTCTTGTCTTGAAGTTTAATTGGTCTTCCGCGTAAACCAAGCTACTCAGTCTCTTTTCTCCACCGAATTTTCCTACTGAGCTCTCCTCATACTATTATTCTTGACATCTCTGATTAGCATATAAATAGTCGCCTAGGCCATCTCTCCTTCGAATACCCTGGATCAGTTGGGGCTGGTCCCCGGCAGGTGGCGACCGAACAGGGACCTCAGGAGGCGATACTCAAAGAGCTGAGCAGACACGAACCACGCAATCAGCAGGCAATAAGCATGGAGCTCAGCAGTGACGAATCATGCTGCTCAACTGGCAATAATCAAGCACGTGACCAGGCAGGAATCACGCAGCTCAGCTGGCAATTGTCAAGCAGATGAGCCGACAGGAATCACGCAGCCCAGATGGCAATTGTCATGCAGATGAGCCGGCAGGAATCACGCAGCTCAGCAGGCCCTGATCACGTGACTCTGCAGGCACTGATCACGTGGCTGATCAAGTCCAGATCACGTGACTGAGCATGCACTGATCACGTGGCTATCATGCACTGATGACGTGACTGCGCATGCACTGATGACTTGGCTGATCAGGCACTGATCACATGGCTCATCATGCACTGATCACCTGTTTATCAGGCAATGATCAGTGACTGACAGGCGCTGATCATGGGACTGTGCACGCACTGATCACGTGGCTATCATGCACTGATCACGTGACTGCGCATGCACTGATGACGTGGCTGTTCGGGCACTGATCACGTGTTTATCAGGCAGTGATCAGTGACTGACAGGCGCTGATCAGGGGACTGTGCACGCACTGATCAGGTGGCTGATCAGGAACTGACCACCTGACTGTGCCGTCAGTGATCACGTGGCTGAGCAGGCACTGATATCGTGACTGAGCATGCACTGATCATTTGCCGGGAGCCGGGGAGGCCTTCCACTCTGCACAAAGGTCATGAGGAAGGAGGCTCGGCATACGCAAATGCGGGATCGAGCCTCAGGAGTCCACCCGAATATTCTCGAGCATCTCCCCCAAAAAAACCAGAGTCTGCCTACTGTATTGCTTTTGCTCTCACCTCTGATTTCACTGGGGGCTGTCCCCCACCACCATCTCGCTCTCTCTGTCAAAGAGTTAACTTAGAGCTCCAATTCATAAAGTTCCTTGTCATTCTTCCCTTTAACTTCCAGCTGAGTCTCCATCTGGAGCGCGGAACACACCACGCTTACTAATTATGCCTGGGCTGCGAAGACCCACTCGAGAAGGTGTCTAGGGTGAGGCACCTTTCGCTATTCGAGAGGGCCCCTGCGGCCTACGTAAGTGGTGCAAACTTCTTGTCTTGAAGTTTGATTGGTCTTCCGCGTAAACCAAGCTACTCAGTCTCTTTTCTCCACCGAATTTTCCTACTGAGCTCTCCTCATACTCTTATTCTTGACATCTCTGATTAGCATATAAATAGTCGCCTAGGCCATCTCTCCTTCGAATACCCTGGATCAGTTGGGGCTGGTCCCCGGCAGGTGGCGACCGAACAGGGACCTCAGGAGGCGATACTCAAAGAGCTGAGCAGACACGAACCACGCAATCAGCAGGCAATAAGCATGGAGCTCAGCAGTGACGAATCATGCTGCTCAACTGGCAATAATCAAGCACGTGACCAGGCAGGAATCACGCAGCACAGCTGGCAATTGTCAAGCAGATGAGCCGACAGGAATCACGCAGCTCAGATGGCAATTGTCATGCAGATGAGCCGGCAGGAATCACGCAGCTCAGCAGGCCCTGATCACGTGACTGTGCCGTCAGTGATCACGTGGCTGAGCAGGCACTGATATCGTGACTGAGCATGCACTGATCATGTGCCGGGAGCCGGGGAGGCATTCCACTCTGGACAAAGGTCATGAGGAAGGAGGCTCGGCATACGCAAATGCGGGATGGAGCCTCAGCAGTCCACCCGGATATTCTCGAGCATCTCCCCCCCAAGAAAACCAGAGTCTGCCTACTGTATTGCTTTGTGCTCTCACCTCTGATTTCACTGGGGGCTGTCCCCCACCACCATCTCGCTCTCTCTGTCAAAGAGTTAACTTAGAGCTCCAATTCATAAAGTTCCTTGTCATTCTTCCCTTTAACTTCCTGCTGAGTCTCCATCTGGAGCGCGGAACCCACCACGCTTACTAATTATGCCTGGGCTGCTAAGACCCACTCGAGAAGGTGTCTAGGGTGAGGCACCTTTCGCTATTCGAGAGGGCGCCTGCGGCCTACGTAAGTGGTGCAAACTTCTTGTCTTGAAGTTTGATTGGTCTTCCGCGTAAACGAAGCTACTCAGTCTCTTTTCTCCACCGAATTTTCCTACTGAGCTCTCCTCATACTATTATTCTTGACATCTCTGATTAGCATATAAATAGTCGCCTAGGCCATCTGTCCTTCGAATACCCTGGATCAGTTGGGGCTGGTCCCCGGCAGGTGGCGACCGAACAGGGACCTCAGGAGGCAATACTCAAAGAGCTGAGCAGACACGAACCACGCAATCAGCAGGCAATAAGCATGGAGCTCAGCAGTGACGAATCATGCTGCTCAACTGGCAATAATCAAGCACGTGACCAGGCAGGAATCACGCAGCTCAGCTGGCAATTGTCAAGCAGATGAGCCGACAGGAATCACGCAGCTCAGATGGCAATTGTCATGCAGATGAGCTGGCAGGAATCACGCAGCTCAGCAGGCCCTCATCACGTGACTCTGCAGGCACTGATCACGTGGCTGATCAGTCCAGATCACGTGACTGAGCATGCACTGATCACGTGGCTATCATGCACTGATGACTTGACTGCGCATGCACTGATGACGTGGCTGTTCGGGCACTGATCACGTGTTTATCAGGCAGTGATCAGTGACTGACAGGCGCTGATCAGCGGACTGTGCACGCACTGATCAGGTGGCTGATCAGGAACTGACCACCTGACTGCGCATGCAGTGATCAAGTGGCTGGTCGTTCACTGATCACGTGTTTTTCATACGGTGATCACGTGACTGAGAGGCGCTGATCACGTGACTGTGCCGTCAGTGATCACGTGGCTGAGCAGGCAATGATATCGTGACTGAGCATGCACTGATCTTTTGCCGGGAGCCGGGGAGGCCTCCCACTCTGCACAAAGGTCATGAGGAAGGAGGCTCGGCATACGCAAATGCGGGATCGAGCCTCAGTAGTCCACCCGGATATTCTCGAGCATCTCCCCCAAAAAAACCAGAGTCTGCCTACTGTATTGCTTTTGCTCTCACCTCTGATTTCACTGGGGGCTGTCCCCAACCACCATCTCGCTCTCTCTGTCAAAGAGTTAACTTACAGCTCCAATTCATAAAGTTCCTTATCATTCTTCCCTTTAGCTTCCAGCTGAGTCTCCATCTGGAGCGCGGAACCCACCACGCTTACTACTTATGCCTGGGCTGCTAAGACCCACTCGAGAAGGTGTCTAGGGTGAGGCACCTTTCGCTATTCGAGAGGGCGCCTGCGGCCTACGTCAGTGGTGCAAACTTCTTGTCTTGAAGTTTGATTGGTCTTCTGCGTAAACCAAGTTACTCAGTCTCTTTTCTCCACCGAATTTTCCTACTGAGCTCTCCTCATACTATTATTCTTGACATCTCTGATTAGCATATAAATAGTCGCCTAGGCCATCTCTCCTTCGAATACCCTGGATCAGTTGGGGCTGGTCCCCGGCAGGTGGCGACCGAACAGGGACCTCAGGAGGCGATACTCAAAGAGCTGAGCAGACACGAACCACGCAATCAGCAGGCAATAAGCATGGAGCTCAGCAGTGACGAATCATGCTGCTCAACTGGCAATAATCAAGCACGTGACCAGGCAGGAATCACGCAGCTCAGCTGGCAATTGTCAAGCAGATGAGCCGACAGGAATCACGCAGCTCAGATGGCAATTGTCATGCAGATGAGCCGGCAGGAATCACGCAGCTCAGCAGGCCCTGATCACGTGACTCTGCAGGCACTGATGACGTGGCTGATCAAGTCCAGATCACGTGACTGAGCATGCACTGATCACGTGGCTATCATGCACTGATGACGTGACTGCGCATGCACTGATGACGTGGCTGATCAGGCACTGATCCCATGGCTCATCATGCACTGATCACGTGTTTATCAGGCAATGATCAGTGACTGACAGGCGCTGATCATGGGACTGTGCACGCACTGATCACGTGGCTATCATGCACTGATCACGTGACTGCGCATGCACTGATGCGTGGCTGTTCGGGCACTGATCACGTGTTTATCAGGCAGTGATCAGTGACTGACAGGCGCTGATCAGGGGACTGTGCACGCACTGATCAGGTGGCTGATCAGGAACTGACCACCTGACCGCGCATGCAGTGATCACGTGCCTGGTCGTTCACTGATCACGTGTTTATCATACGGTGATCACGTGACTGAGAGGCGCTGATCACGTGACTGTGCCGTCAGTGATCACGTGCCTGAGCATGCACTGGTATCGTGCCTGAGCATGCACTGATCATGTGCCGGGAACCGTGGAGGCATTCCACTCTGGACAAAGGTCATGAGGAAGGAGGCTCGGCATACGCAAATGCGGGATCGCGCCTCAGGAGTCCACCCGGATATTCTCGAGCATCTCCCCCCCAAAAAAACCAGAGTCTGCCTACTGTATTGCTTTGTGCTCTCACCTCTGATTTCACTGGGGGCTGTCCCCCACCACCATCTCGCTCTCCCTGTCAAAGAGTTAACTTACAGCTCCAATTCATAAAGTTCCTTGTCATTCTTCCCTTTAACTTCCAGCTGAGTCTCCATCTGGAGCGCGGAACCCACCACGCTTACTAATTATGCCTGGGATGCTAAGACCCACTCGAGAAGGTGTCTAGGGTGAGGCACCTTTCGCTATTCGAGAGGGCGCCTGTGGCCTACGTAAGTGGTGCAAACTTCTTGTCTTGAAGTTTGATTGGTCTTCCGCGTAAACCAAGCTACTCAGTCTCTTTTCTCCACCGAAGTTTCCTACTGAGCTCTCCTCATACTCTTATTCTTGACATCTCTGATTAGCATATAAATAGTCGCCTAGGCCATCTCTCCTTCGAATACCCTGGATCAGTTGGGGCTGGTCCCCGGCAGGTGGCGACCGAACAGGGACCTCAGGAGGCGATACTCAAAGAGCTGAGCAGACACGAACCACGCAATCAGCAGGCAATAAGCATGGAGCTCAGCAGTGACGAATCATGCTGCTCAACTGGCAATAATCAAGCACGTGACCAGGCAGGAATCACGCAGCTCAGCTGGCAATTGTCAAGCAGATGAGCCGACAGGAATCACGCAGCTCAGATGGCAATTGTCATGCAGATGAGCCGGCAGGAATCACGCAGCTCAGCAGGCCCTGATCACGTGACTGTGCCGTCAGTGATCACGTGGCTGAGCAGTCACTGATATCGTGACTGAGCATGCACTGATCATGTGCCGGGAGCCGGGGAGGCATTCCACTCTGGACAAAGGTCATGAGGAAGGAGGCTCGGCATACGCAAATGCGGGATGGAGCCTCAGCAGTCCACCCGGATATTCTCGAGCATCTCCCCCCCAAGAAAACCAGAGTCTGCCTACTGTATTGCTTTGTGCTCTCACCTCTGATTTCACTGGGGGCTGTCCCCCACCACCATCTCGCTCTCTCTGTCAAAGAGTTAACTTAGAGCTCCAATTCATAAAGTTCCTTGTCATTCTTCCCTTTAACTTCCAGCTGAGTCTCCATCTGGAGCGCGGAACCCACCACGCTTACTAATTATGCCTGGGCTGCTAAGACCCACTCGAGAAGGTGTCTAGGGTGAGGCACCTTTCGCTATTCGAGAGGGCGCCTGCGGCCTACGTAAGTGGTGCAAACTTCTTGTCTTGAAGTTTGATTGGTCTTCCGCGTAAACCAAGCTACTCAGTCTCTTTTCTCCACCGAATTTTCCTACTGAGCTCTCCTCATACTATTATTCTTGACATCTCTGATTAGCATATAAATAGTCGCCTAGGCCATCTCTCCTTCGAATACCCTGGATCAGTTGGGGCTGGTCCCCGGCAGGTGGCGACCGAACAGGGACCTCAGGAGGCAATACTCAAAGAGCTGAGCAGACACGAACCACGCAATCAGCAGGCAATAAGCATGGAGCTCAGCAGTGACGAATCATGCTGCTCAACTGGCAATAATCAAGCACGTGACCAGGCAGGAATCACGCAGCTCAGCTGGCAATTGTCAAGCAGATGAGCCGACAGGAATCACGCAGCTCAGATGGCAATTGTCATGCAGATGAGCCGGCAGGAATCACGCAGCTCAGCAGGCCCTGATCACGTGACTCTGCAGGCACTGATCACGTGGCTGATCAAGTCCAGATCACGTGACTGAGCATGCACTGATCACGTGGCTATCATGCACTGATGACGTGACTGCGCATGCACTGATGACGTGGCTGTTCGGGCACTGATCACGTGTTTATCAGGCAGTGATCAGTGACTGACAGGCGCTGATCAGGGGACTGTGCACGCACTGATCAGGTGGCTGATCAGGAACTGACCACCTGACTGCGCATGCAGTGATCAAGTGGCTGGTCGTTCACTGATCACGTGTTTTTCATACGGTGATCACGTGACTGAGAGGCGCTGATCACGTGACTGTGCCGTCAGTGATCACGTGGCTGAGCAGGCACTGATATCGTGACTGAGCATGCACTGATCTTTTGCCGGGAGCCGGGGAGGCCTCCCACTCTGCACAAAGGTCATGAGGAAGGAGGCTCGGCATACGCAAATGCGGGATCGAGCCTCAGGAGTCCACCCGGATATTCTCGAGCATCTCCCCCCAAAAAAACCAGAGTCTGCCTACTGTATTGCTTTGTGCTCTCACCTCTGATTTCACTGGGGGCTGTCCCCAACCACCATCTCGCTCTCTCTGTCAAAGAGTTAACTTACAGCTCCAATTCATAAAGTTCCTTATCATTCTTCCCTTTAGCTTCCAGCTGAGTCTCCATCTGGAGCGCGGAACCCACCACGCTTACTAATTATGCCTGGGCTGCTAAGACCCACTCGAGAAGGTGTCTAGGGTGAGGCACCTTTCGCTATTCGAGAGGGCGCCTGCGGCCTACGTAAGTGGTGCAAACTTCTTGTCTTGAAGTTTGATTGGTCTTCTGCGTAAACCAAGTTACTCAGTCTCTTTTCTCCACCGAATTTTCCTACTGAGCTCTCCTCATACTATTATTCTTGACATCTCTGATTAGCATATAAATAGTCGCCTAGGCCATCTCTCCTTCGAATACCCTGGATCAGTTGGGGCTGGTCCCCGGCAGGTGGCGACCGAACAGGGACCTCAGGAGGCGATACTCAAAGAGCTGAGCAGACACGAACCACGCAATCAGCAGGCAATAAGCATGGAGCTCAGCAGTGACGAATCATGCTGCTCAACTGGCAATAATCAAGCACGTGACCAGGCAGGAATCACGCAGCTCAGCTGGCAATTGTCAAGCAGATGAGCCGACAGGAATCACGCAGCTCAGATGGCAATTGTCATGCAGATGAGCCGGCAGGAATCACGCAGCTCAGCAGGCCCTGATCACGTGACTCTGCAGGCACTGATGACGTGGCTGATCAAGTCCAGATCACGTGACTGAGCATGCACTGATCACGTGGCTATCATGCACTGATGACGTGACTGCGCATGCACTGATGACGTGGCTGATCAGGCACTGATCCCATGGCTCATCATGCACTGATCACGTGTTTATCAGGCAATGATCAGTGACTGACAGGCGCTGATCATGGGACTGTGCACGCACTGATCACGTGGCTATCATGCACTGATCACGTGACTGCGCATGCACTGATGCGTGGCTGTTCGGGCACTGATCACGTGTTTATCAGGCAGTGATCAGTGACTGACAGGCGCTGATCAGGGGACTGTGCACGCACTGATCAGGTGGCTGATCAGGAACTGACCACCTGACCGCGCATGCAGTGATCACGTGCCTGGTCGTTCACTGATCACGTGTTTATCATACGGTGATCACGTGACTGAGAGGCGCTGATCACGTGACTGTGCCGTCAGTGATCACGTGCCTGAGCATGCACTGGTATCGTGCCTGAGCATGCACTGATCATGTGCCGGGAACCGTGGAGGCATTCCACTCTGGACAAAGGTCATGAGGAAGGAGGCTCGGCATACGCAAATGCGGGATCGCGCCTCAGGAGTCCACCCGGATATTCTCGAGCATCTCCCCCCCAAAAAAACCAGAGTCTGCCTACTGTATTGCTTTGTGCTCTCACCTCTGATTTCACTGGGGGCTGTCCCCCACCACCATCTCGCTCTCCCTGTCAAAGAGTTAACTTACAGCTCCAATTCATAAAGTTCCTTGTCATTCTTCCCTTTAACTTCCAGCTGAGTCTCCATCTGGAGCGCGGAACCCACCACGCTTACTAATTATGCCTGGGATGCTAAGACCCACTCGAGAAGGTGTCTAGGGTGAGGCACCTTTCGCTATTCGAGAGGGCGCCTGTGGCCTACGTAAGTGGTGCAAACTTCTTGTCTTGAAGTTTGATTGGTCTTCCGCGTAAACCAAGCTACTCAGTCTCTTTTCTCCACCGAATTTTCCTACTGAGCTCTCCTCATACTCTTATTCTTGACATCTCTGATTAGCATATAAATAGTCGCCTAGGCCATCTCTCCTTCGAATACCCTGGATCAGTTGGGGCTGGTCCCCGGCAGGTGGCGACCGAACAGGGACCTCAGGAGGCGATACTCAAAGAGCTGAGCAGACACGAACCACGCAATCAGCAGGCAATAAGCATGGAGCTCAGCAGTGACGAATCATGCTGCTCAACTGGCAATAATCAAGCACGTGACCAGGCAGGAATCACGCAGCTCAGCTGGCAATTGTCAAGCAGATGAGCCGACAGGAATCACGCAGCCCAGATGGCAATTGTCATGCAGATGAGCCGGCAGGAATCACGCAGCTCAGCAGGCCCTGATCACGTGACTCTGCAGGCACTGATCACGTGGCTGATCAAGTCCAGATCACGTGACTGAGCATGCACTGATCACGTGGATATCATGCACTGATGACGTGACTGCGCATGCACTGATGACTTGGCTGATCAGGCACTGATCACATGGCTCATCATGCACTGATCACCTGTTTATCAGGCAATGATCAGTGACTGACAGGCGCTGATCATGGGACTGTGCACGCACTGATCACGTGGCTATCATGCACTGATCACGTGACTGCGCATGCACTGATGACGTGGCTGTTCGGGCACTTATCACGTGTTTATCAGGCAGTGATCAGTGACTGACAGGCGCTGATCAGGGGACTGTGCACGCACTGATCAGGTGGCTGATCAGGAACTGACCACCTGACTGTGCCGTCAGTGATCACGTGGCTGAGCAGGCACTGATATCGTGACTGAGCATGCACTGATCATTTGCCGGGAGCCGGGGAGGCCTTCCACTCTGCACAAAGGTCATGAGGAAGGAGGCTCGGCATACGCAAATGCGGGATCGAGCCTCAGGAGTCCACCCGAATATTCTCGAGCATCTCCCCCAAAAAAACCAGAGTCTGCCTACTGTATTGCTTTTGCTCTCACCTCTGATTTCACTGGGGGCTGTCCCCCACCACCATCTCGCTCTCTCTGTCAAAGAGTTAACTTAGAGCTCCAATTCATAAAGTTCCTTGTCATTCTTCCCTTTAACTTCCAGCTGAGTCTCCATCTGGAGCGCGGAACCCACCACGCTTACTAATTATGCCTGGGCTGCGAAGACCCACTCGAGAAGGTGTCTAGGGTGAGGCACCATTCGCTATTCGAGAGGGCCCCTGCGGCCTACGTAAGTGGTGCAAACTTCTTGTCTTGAAGTTTGATTGGTCTTCCGCGTAAACCAAGTTACTCAGTCTCTTTTCTCCACCGAATTTTCCTACTGAGCTCTCCTCATACTCTTATTCTTGACAACTCTGATTAGCATATAAATAGTCGCCTAGGCCATCTCTCCTTCGAATACCCTGGATCAGCTGGGGCTGGTCCCCGGCAGGTGGCGACCGAACAGGGACCTCAGGAGGCGATACTCAAAGAGCTGAGCAGACACGAACCACGCAATCAGCAGGCAATAAGCATGGAGCTCAGCAGTGACGAATCATGCTGCTCAACTGGCAATAATCAAGCCCGTGACCAGGCAGGAATCACGCAGCTCAGCTGGCAATTGTCAAGCAGATGAGCCGACAGGAATCACGCAGCTCAGATGGCAATTGTCATGCAGATGAGCCGGCAGGAATCACGCAGCTCAGCAGGCCCTGATCACGTGACTGTGCCGTCAGTGATCACGTGGCTGAGCAGGCACTGATATCGTGACTGAGCATGCACTGATCATGTGCCGGGAGCCGGGGAGGCATTCCACTCTGGACAAAGGTCATGAGGAAGGAGGCTCGGCATACGCAAATGCGGGATGGAGCCTCAGCAGTCCACCCGGATATTCTCGAGCATCTCCCCCCCAAGAAAACCAGAGTCTGCCTACTGTATTGCTTTGTGCTCTCACCTCTGATTTCACTGGGGGCTGTCCCCCACCACCATCTCGCTCTCTCTGTCAAAGAGTTAACTTAGAGCTCCAATTCATAAAGTTCCTTGTCATTCTTCCCTTTAACTTCCAGCTGAGTCTCCATCTGGAGCGCGGAACCCACCACGCTTACTAATTATGCCTGGGCTGCTAAGAACCACTCGAGAAGGTGTCTAGGGTGAGGCACCTTTCGCTATTCGAGAGGGCGCCTGCGGCCTACGTAAGTGGTGCAAACTTCTTGTCTTGAAGTTTGATTGGTCTTCCGCGTAAACCAAGCTACTCAGTCTCTTTTCTCCACCGAATTTTCCTACTGAGCTCTCCTCATACTATTATTCTTGACATCTCTGATTAGCATATAAATAGTCGCCTAGGCCATCTCTCCTTCGAATACCCTGGATCAGTTGGGGCTGGTCCCCGGCATGTGGCGACCGAACAGGGACCTCAGGAGGCGATACTCAAAGAGCTGAGCAGACACGAACCACGCAATCAGCAGGCAATAAGCATGGAGCTCAGCAGTGACGAATCATGCTGCTCAACTGGCAATAATCAAGCACGTGACCAGGCAGGAATCACGCAGCTCAGCTGGCAATTGTCAAGCAGATGAGCCGACAGGAATCACGCAGCTCAGATGGCAATTGTCATGCAGATGAGCCGGCAGGAATCACGCAGCTCAGCAGGCCCTGATCACGTGACTCTGCAGGCACTGATGACGTGGCTGATCAAGTCCAGATCACGTGACTGAGCATGCACTGATCACGTGGCTATCATGCACTGATGACGTGACTGCGCATGCACTGATGACGTGGCTGATCAGGCACTGATCACATGGCTCATCATGCACTGATCACGTGTTTATCAGGCAATGATCAGTGACTGACAGGCGCTGATCATGGGACTGTGCACGCACTGATCACGTGGCTATCATGCACTGATGACGTGACTGTGCATGCACTGATGACGTGGCTGTTCGGGCACTGATCACGTGTTTATCAGGCAGTGATCAGTGACTGACAGGCGCTGATCAGGGGACTGTGCACGCACTGATCAGGTGGCTGATCAGGAACTGACCACCTGACTGCGCATGCAGTGATCAAGTGGCTGGTCGTTCACTGATCACGTGTTTATCATACGGTGATCACGTGACTGAGAGGCGCTGATCACGTGACTGTGCCGTCAGTGATCACGTGGCTGAGCAGGCACTGATATCGTGACTGAGCATGCACTGATCTTTTGCCGGGAGCCGGGGAGGCCTCCCACTCTGCACAAAGGTCATGAGGAAGGAGGCTCGGCATACGCAAATGCGGGATCGAGCCTCAGGAGTCCACCCGGATATTCTCGAGCATCTCCCCCCAAAAAACCAGAGTCTGCCTACTCTATTGCTTTTGCTCTCACCTCTGATTTCACTGGGGGCTGTCCCCACCACCATCTCGCTCTCTCTGTCAAAGAGGTAACTTACAGCTCCAATTCATAAAGTACCTTCTCATTTTTCCCTTTAACTACCAGGTGAGTCTCCATCTGGAGCGCGGAACCCACCACGCTTACTAATTATGCCTGGGCTGCTAAGACCCACTCGAGAAGGTGTCTAGGGTGAGGCACCTTTCGCTATTCGAGAGGGCGCCTGCGGCCTACGTAAGTGGTGCAAACTTCTTGTCTTGAAGTTTGATTGGTCTTCCGCGTAAACCAAGTTACTCAGTCTCTTTTCTCCACCGAATTTTCCTACTGAGCTCTCCTCATACTATTATTCTTGACATCTCTGATTAGCATATAAATAGTCGCCTAGGCCATCTCTCCTTCGAATACCCTGGATCAGTTGGGGCTGGTCCCCGGCAGGTGGCGACCGAACAGGGACCTCAGGAGGCGATACTCAAAGAGCTGAGCAGACACGAACCACGCAATCAGCAGGCAATAAGCATGGAGCTCAGCAGTGACGAATCATGCTGCTCAACTGGCAATAATCAAGCACGTGACCAGGCAGGAATCACGCAGCTCAGCTGGCAATTGTCAAGCAGATGAGCCGACAGGAATCACGCAGCTCAGATGGCAATTGTCATGCAGATGAGCCGGCAGGAATCACGCAGCTCAGCAGGCCCTGATCACGTGACTCTGCAGGCACTGATCACGTGGCTGATCAAGTCCAGATCACGTGACTGAGCATGCACTGATCACGTGGCTATCATGCACTGATGACGTGACTGCGCATGCACTGATGACGTGGCTGATCAGGCACTGATCCCATGGCTCATCATGCACTGATCACGTGTTTATCAGGCAATGATCAGTGACTGACAGGCGCTGATCATGGGACTGTGCACGCACTGATCACGTGGCTATCATGCACTGATCACGTGACTGCGCATGCACTGATGACGTGGCTGTTCGGGCACTGATCACGTGTTTATCAGGCAGTGATCAGTGACTGACAGGCGCTGATCAGGGGACTGTGCACGCACTGATCAGGTGGCTGATCAGGAACTGACCACCTGACCGCGCATGCAGTGATCACGTGGCTGGTCGTTCACTGATCACGTGTTTATCATACGGTGATCACGTGACTGAGAGGCGCTGATCACGTGACTGTGCCGTCAGTGATCACGTGCCTGAGCATGCACTGATATCGTGCCTGAGCATGCACTGATCATGTGCCGGGAGCCGTGGGCATTCCACTCTGGACAAAGGTCATGAGGAAGGGCTCGGCATACGCAAATGCGGGATC